>NW_008685151.1:8937-12196 GCF_000695815.1 Acanthisitta chloris | reverse complement strand
ACTGGACCAGTTTGGGGCTCCAGCATCACCCCAGACCTACAGGAGAGCTCTCAAACTCCCATGATGGATCAGTTTGGGGCTCCAGCATCATCCCAGACCTACAGGGGAGCCCCCAGCCTGCCATACTGGACCAGTTTGGGGCTCCAGCATCACCCTAGACCTACAGAAGAATGCCCAAGCTCCCATGCTGGGCCAGTCTGGGGCCATAGCATCACCTCAGACCTACAGAAGAGCTCCCAAACTCACATGATGAACCAGTTTGGGGTTCCAACATCATCCTAGACCTACAGGGGAGTTCCCAATCTGCCACGACAGTTTGGGGCTCCAGCATCACCCCAGACCTACAGGAGAGCTCTCAAACTCCCATGATGGATCAGTTTGGGGCTCCAGCATCATCCCAGACCTACAGGGGAGCCCCCAGCCTGCCATACTGGACCAGTTTGGGGCTCCAGCATCACCCCAGACCTACAGGAGAGCTCTCAAACTCCCATGATGGATCAGTTTGGGGCTCCAGCATCACCCCAGACCTACAGGAGAGCTCCCAAACTCCCATACTGGACCAGTTTGGGGCTCCAGCATCCCCCCCAGCAGCGATTTGAGGCCCAAACTGGCCGTGCAGGAAGCAGTAGCTACTGCCAAACGTCGCAGCTCTTGGTTCAATCACTGCTGGGAGCAGCTAAAAGCTCTTGGCAGAGCTCGTGGCCTGCGAGAAACATTCCCCATCAGGTCGATTGATTTCCCAGGGCCACGACTCAGCTTTTAACTCCATTCTCCACCTCCTCCTCCCCTGGTCAAAGCCATTTGTGTGCTAAAGCTCGAGCCCTGCTGCCCACAGCCCCCAGGGATCTGCCTTGGAAAGCAGCTTCCCAGCCTTGGAAAGGGATGAGCATGGCTAAAAATAAACACCAACAGCTCAGATGCTGAATTTTTTTGTCCCAAGTCAAAGGCACCAAGAGAAAAAAAATCACCTGATGAGTACCAGCTCCATCCTGCTCTGCCCTCATAGCTCCTCTGAGATGTGCAGCTCCTTCCTCAAGTCTTTTTTTGGGTGTAGATTTGCCACCCAACAGCACTAGGTGCTGCCCTGGGTGAGGTTTGGCACAGCTTGGGACAACTCAGCTCCAAAAACAACTGAGGTTGGCTGTGGTGCCACCAAGGGGACCTCACAAGGTTCTCCCCAAAGAGTTGTGGATCTCCAGTGGTGCCTGCAGGGGTTGGCAGAATCCAGCTGTGCCCAGGGTTTGGGTAGGAACTACAGGAAGTCTGGAGCAGCTCTGAGGTGAAGGATTGGAGGTGTTGGTGGGTTAGAAGGTGGACATGACCCAGATGGGTTTATTCCACAGTGTGGGCAGCAGATGAGGATGGAATTATGTCCTTCTGGTCAGGGGAGATATCACATGCAGTGCTGACTCAGCTCTGGGGCACCAACATCAGGAGGGTGTGGAGCTGCTGGAGCAAGTCCAGAGGTCGTGGACATGCTCCAAGGGATGGAGAACCTCTGCCATGGAGCCAGGCGGTGTTCCAGCCAGGTTGGACAGGGCTTGGAGCAACCTGGGCTGGTGGAAGGTGTCCCTGCCCATGGCAGGGGGTGGCACTGGATGGTCTTGAATGTCCCTTCCATCCCAAACCATTCTGGAGCCTCTCTGCCCTGGAGCCAGGCTGGGAGAGCTCGGGGTGTTCACCTGGAGAAGAGAAGCTCCAGGGAGACCTCAGAGTCCCATCCAGTGCCTCAAGGGGCTCCAGGAGAGCTGCAGAGGGTCTTGGGACAAGGGATGGAGGGACAGGACACAGGGAATGGCTTTCCACTGCCAGATGGCAGGGACAGATGGGATATTGGGAATGAATTCCTCCCTGTGAGGGGGGTGAGACACTGGCACAGGATGGCCAGGGAGAAGTTGTGGTTGCCCCAAAAGAGGTTGTGGATTCTCCAAGGAGGTTGTAGATACCCCAACCTTGTCACTGTTCATTCCAGGTGGAATAAAACCTTGCCCACCCTTCTCCTCCTGTATCCCAACTTTCTGCTGCTCTATCCTGGTTTTTGAGCTTTAAGGTCCCTTCCAAGCCAGTCTGGGATTCTGGATCTCCTCTGCTCTGGGACAGGCTGGGAGTGTCCAGCCTGGAGAAGAGAAACTCCAGGGAGACCATAGAGCCCCTTCCAGTGCCTAAAGAGGCACCAAGAGAAGGATGGAAAGGACCTTCAAGACAACCCAGTTCCACCCCCTGCCATGGGTAGGGACACCTTCCACCAGCCCAGGTTGCTCCAAGCTCTGTCCAACCTTCCCTTGGCCACTTCAGAGATGCTGTGTGACACCAAATCCCCTGGTTGGTGTCCTCCCATCCCTCTGTCCATGTGTCTGTCCTCAGGGCCCAGCACCATTTGAAAAACAAGGATCAACCTGTGACCACCACCCCTGGTGGTGGAGTCAGCCCTACAAGGAGCAAATCCATTGCATCTGGGAGGGTATAGGAGCAGTTCCCTCTTCCAACATCAACCTCTTCCTCCCTTTTTTTTTTTCCCCCCTCTTCCTTGGAAGCCTGAGAACCTGCCTGGAGATTGCTCCATGATTGAATCCTGATGTTTCCAAGCACTGCTCTGTTTCTTGGGTGATGCCTGAGCTGAACGACCTGTCAGGAGCTGAGCAGGAGGTGAAGATGTCAAGAGAGTAATTGCTCTACCCAGAAGCAGTTGGGTCTGTCTTCCCCAGCACTGCCAGGAAAAAGCCTCTGAGCTTGATTTGCTGACAATCAAGGCAAAGAGGAAATAAATAGCAAGGCCAAGCTCTGCTGACGAGGAACAGGAGAGCAGAGGCTGATGTAAAATAAGCTCAAGTTGAGCATATAAATAGGAACCTCCCAGTTCCCAGCCTGGTACTTCCTTCCCTCCACCCAGGGCAGCCTCAGGCTCTTCCCACAGGGAAGGGAATGGGAGGCTCAGGAAAAGGTTTGGGAAGTGCTGGGGAGGAGGTTTGGCTTTTCCTCTTGGTGGGGGGAGGGTGGGGCAGGGAGGGACAGGACACAGGGAATAGCTTCCCATCCCTGGGAGTGTTCAGGTCAGGTTGGATGGGGCTTGGAGAATCCTGAGCTGGTGGGAGATGTCCCTGCCCATGGCAGGGGGTGGGACTGGGTGGACTTGATGGTCCCTTCCATCCCAAACCATTCCAGGATCCTGGAGCCTCTCTGGAGGCTCTCTAGGCTGGGAGAGCTGGAGGTGTTCAGTCTGGAGAAGAGAAGCTCCAGGGAGACGTCAGAGCCCCTTCCA
>NW_008685151.1:5639-8605 GCF_000695815.1 Acanthisitta chloris | reverse complement strand
TCCTGCTATGGGACACAGGACACTAAACATCCCCATGTCCCACAGTTCCAGACATCCCATGATCCATAGCCAAGGGACACACATAGAACACACCCAGTGTGTGAAAATCTGATTTTCCAGCTCAATCCCATCACTCCACTGCAAACAAGACTCCCCCATCCCATGGGAACCTCTCCTATCCAGCCTGGGATGCCCCACAACATTCCCTGCTCTGTTTGGAAATGCCATCTCAGGACTCCTATGGATTTCTCCAGCTTCTCAGGAAGAAATCCAACCTTTTTCCTTGGGCTGGAACGTGCAACTCCTACCACATCCCTAAACACAGCTAAGCCCTGGAGGATATTTGAGGGAAGTAGTGGAGCTTCTTACTCTATTCTTATCCCATTCTCCAAGCAGCCAATTTTGGCCAATTTGGAGAGAAATCCTTGGGCTACACAGATATTTCCAGGGCTGATCCACACATGTTCCTCTTCTAATCTTATCCAAGGGGATCAACCCCTCCTAACTCGCCCCCAAAGCCACCCCAGACCCCACCTAAAAATACCCCCAAGCTGTTTGTTCCCAAAGCACTTGCTCAGGAGAAGGAAGGGAGAAGATGCCATGGGGTTTTTGCAGCAGTTTGGTGCCTCCCACTGATTTCCCTCTGTCTCCCTTTTGGGGTTTGGTTGTTTTACAGGAGCTTTTTTGCACATTAGTCATCTCTTCTCCACAGTTGCATAACTCCACAGCTAAAAATTGCAGCCTCCAGGCTGCTCCTGCCCAACCCTCTGTGCTCTGAGACCTTTTGAGGGTCCACCAAGGGTTTTCTACAGCAGCAATCAGCTCTGGGGTTGGGATGAGTTGCTTTGAGACCCTGAGGGATGAAAAACATGGATAGGATCCCTTTGGATTTATGGCTGTGTCTGCTCCAGGGTTCATCTTCTCTGGTCAAGGGACTCAAAGATTAAAAGAACCTGAGAAGAAATAGATGAAGGGACTCAAAGCCCAAAGGTTGAGCCTTTTGGTTGGATTCTCCTGGGACAAACCAGGCCTTGTCCCAAAGTCAATGGGGAAGTGGCTCATGTTCACCTCTGGGTTTAACTGGAGTAGACACACTGAGATGTGCAGGGAAGACACCAGAACCTCCAAGAACCATCAGGGGAAGTGACCCATGTCCATCTCTGGGTTTCAGAACACCCCAAGGGCCATCAGGGCATTAGAACCTGATGTCCATCTCTGGGTTTAACTCTAAAATCACACTAAGATGTGCAGAGAAGACACCAGAACCTCCAAGAACCATCAGGGGAAGTGACCTATGTCCATCTCTGGGTTTAACTGGAGTAGACACACTGAGATGTGCAGAGAAGGCACCAGAACCACCAAGAACCACCAGGGGAAGTAACCCATGTCCATCTCTGGGTTTAACTGGAGTAGACACACTGAGATGTGCAGGGAAGGCACCAGAACCACCAAGAACCACCAGGGGAAGTGACCCATGTCCATCTCTGGGTTTCAGAACACCCCAGGGACCATCAGGGGAAGTGACCCATGTCCACCTTTGGGTTTAACTGTAAAACCACACTGAGATGTGCAGGGAAGACATTAGAACCTCCAAGAACCATCAGGGGAAGTGACCCATGTCCATCTCTGGGTTTCAGAACACCCCAAGGGCCATCAGGGCATTAGAACCTGATGTCCATCTCTGGGTTTAACTCTAAAATCACACTGAGATGTGCAGAGAAGACACCAGAACCTCCAAGAACCATCAGGGGAAGTGACCCATGTCCATCTCTGGGTTTAACTGGAGTAGACACACTGAGATGTGCAGAGAAGGCATCAGAACCACCAAGAACCACCAGGGGAAGTAACCCATGTCCATCTCTGGGTTTAACTGGAGTAGACACACTGAGATGTGCAGAGAAGACACCAGAACCACCAAGAACCACCACCCAATTGCCTTCTGATTAGCTACTGCTGCCACCAGGCAAAGAGAGAAACCTCCTGGTCTTGTGCAGCTCTGGATCCTCAGCTCTTGGAGCTCCTCCAGTTCTCCTGGCTGCAGTGGGACCAGGCCCAAACGCTTCAGCTGAAGAGATGTCTGACCTCAGCATGTTCTAAGGGTGAAGATCAGCTCTGGCTTTCATCCCTCTCCTTCAGCCCAGTCAGTTGAGCATTCCCTGAGTCTGAAGTAGGACTAGATCTCCCTCAACTTTAACAGGCATTAAGAAGAGACCAACTGCACAGGAGAAGGCACTTCCAGGAATAAACCATGAGCAAATATTTGACAGTATCTTCTGCCCAAAGTTGAGCAAAGCTTTGCATTGTTCTCTTCCTAAGGTTGAGGCAGAAAACTGAAGGGAAACTTTGGTTTCCCAAGAGGAAACAATCATAGAATAATAGAATCTTAGGGGTTGGAATGGATCTTAGAGATCATCTAGTCCCAACCCTCTGCCCTGAGCAGGGACAATTTCCCACTAGACCAGTTCCATTCTACTGCTGTGAGAAGTGTGGTGGCCCCAAAACACCTCCTTTCATCCCAATCCCATCCAGTCTCTGCCATCCCAAGCTCTTCCACAAGCAACAAACCCTTGAGGGTCTCCAGAGCACCACCAGACCTTAGTGTGCAGCCTAACATCCTCCTCCTGCCTGGTCCCAGGTCCCAGGCACCATTCCCTGTGGGCAACCTGCAGCAGGTGGTGCCAAGGAGGTCCAAGTAGGTCAGATCTTCAGCTACATCATCCCACCCCACCCTGGACACCCAAAAACCTACAGAACTCCAAACTTGAGCTGTGCCCTAAGAATTATCCCAACATTTGAAGGTGCAGTTGGATTTTGTGGCACTGAGGCTGAGCTGGTGGGAGAGGGGCAGAGAAGGCTGGAGGATGGTGCAGAGCCACCAGGCTGAAGAGGACTTTGTCTTGGCATGGGAAGAAGAGTTTTGTGTTTTCCTGACTCCTCTCCCCCTCAGTTTCCCATGGAAAAGCTCA
>NW_008685151.1:0-5599 GCF_000695815.1 Acanthisitta chloris | reverse complement strand
TTCCTGCTGGCAGCCCTGAGCTCCTGGCAAGGCAACACTTGACACATCCCCACGCTTGAAGCCACCTAAAGCCTCCAGAGAGAGACGGAAAGGAAAAGAGTATGGATTTTTTTTTATTCCTTACTAAAAATCTTTCGGTCACCACCTTCAGTCACAACCTTATCATGTCCTCAGGGGAGATGTTGCCCTCACACCACCCTGAGATGGGTGGTTGGAGCCCAAGGAGAAGAGCTGGAGGGACAGGAGAAGCTGGAACACTTGGGAGCAAAGGGACAGAGCTGTCCCTGAGGAGGGCAGTGAATGAGGTCACAGAGGTGTCCCCAAGGATGGAGGTGGAACCAGCATGGGGTCACAGAAGTGTCCCCAAGGAGGACAGTGCCACCAGAGTGTGGTCACAGAGGTGTCCCCAAGGATGGAGGTGGAAACAGCACAGGGTCACAGAGCTGACCCCAAGGATGGAGGTGGAACCAGCATGAGGTCACAGAGGTGTCCCCAAGGAGGGGAATGAAACAAGAGCAGGATCACAGAGGTGTCCCCAAGGAGGACAATGCAACCAGAGTGTGGTCACAGAGACATCCCCAAGGATGTAGGTGGAAACAGCACAGGGTCACAGAGGTGTCCCCAAGGAGGACAACGGAACCATCATGGGGTCACAGAGGTGTCCCCAAGGAGGACAACGGAACCATCATGGGGTCACAGAGGTGTCCCCAAGGAGGACAACGGAACCATCATGGGGTCACAGAGGTGTCCCCAAGGAGGACAACGGAACCATCATGGGGTCACAGAGGTGTCCCCAAGGAGGACAACGGAACCATCATGGGGTCACAGAGGTGTCCCCAAGGAGGACAACGGAACCATCATGGGGTCACAGAGGTGTCCCCAAGGAGGACAACGGAACCATCATGGGGTCACAGAGGTGTCCCCAAGGAGGACAACGGAACCATCATGGGGTCACAGAGGTGTCCCCAAGGAGGACAACGGAACCATCATGGGGTCACAGAGGTGTCCCCAAGGAGGACAACGGAACCATCATGGGGTCACAGAGGTGTCCCCAAGGAGGACAACGGAACCATCATGGGGTCACAGAGGTGTCCCCAAGGAGGACAATGCAACCAGAGTGTGGTCACAGAGACATCCCCAAGGATGTAGGTGGAAACAGCACATCACAGAGGTGTCCCCAAGGAGGACAACGGAACCATCATGGGGTCACAGAGGTGTCCCCAAGGAGGACAATGCAACCAGAGTGTGGTCACAGAGACATCCCCAAGGATGTAGGTGGAAACAGCACAGGGTCACAGAGGTGTCCCCAAGGAGGACAACGGAACCGGGGTCACATCACAGAGGTGTCCCCAAGGAGGACAATGGGCATCATGGGGTCACAGACCCCAGTTGGGGACAATCAGGGCAGGAGAAAATCAAAGGTGTAGAACCAGCACAGAGAGATGTGGTGGACAGAGATGAAGCAGATGGAAGCCATGGATTTGGGGAGCAGAGGACAACCAGGCAGGAGGATGGAGATCAACCCACCAACCCTTAACCTCCTCCATGTCACCCTCCCCAGCTTACACCTCCAGGCATACCTTTCTGGATACCTCCATCTGCTGCACAGGAGAAGTCACCTGTGGCCAGCAGGAAGCATGTGGAGGACTTGTTGTTCTTGTCCCGTGTGCTGGAACGTCTCATGGGCCTCTTCTCCTCCTCAGTGGGCGACAGTGGCTGCTCCTCATCCGACAGCACCACGTTGGCCTCACCATTCTGCTTGGAGTCTGCAAGGAGGTGGCAGAGACCCATCAGCAGAGGACAAATGCACAGGGTGAAGAGCTTGGGGTGCTCAGAAGGGTTTGGGCAGATCAGCCAAGGAAGGAGAATCACATAGAGTCATTGAGGTGGAAAAAGAGCTCTGAGATCATTGAGTCCAACCTGTGATCTAACACCACCATGGCAACTAGACCATGGAACAAAGTGTCTGTCCTTAACCACCTCCAGGGATGGTGACTCCACCACCTCCCTAGGCAGCACATTCCAGGGTCTACCCACCCTTTCTGGGAAGGGTGAAGACCTCTGAGATCAAGTTCAACCTATGACCTAACACCACTATGTTAACTAGCCCGTGGCAATAAGTGTCTCTCCTTAACCACCTCCGGGGATGGTGACTCCACCACTTCCCTGAGCAGCTCCTTCCAGTGTCTAATCACCTCTTCTGTCAAGGGTGAAGACTTCCAAGATCATTCAATCCAACCCATGACCTAACACCACCATGGCAACTAGACCAGAGCACTAAGTGTCTCTCCTTGAACACTTCCAGAGATGGTGACTCCACCACCTCCCTGGGTGGCACATTCCAAGGTCTAATCCAAGGCCCTTTCCATGAAGAAATTCTTCCTGATGTCCAACCTAAACCTTCTCTGGAGCAACTTAAGACTATGTCCTTTGTCCTGTCACTTGTTCCCTGGGAGAAGATCCCAACCCTCACCTGGCTGCACCTCCTGTCAGGGAGTTGTAGAGTGAGAAGGTTCCCCTGAGCCTCCTCTTCTCCAGGATGAGCCACCACAGCTGCTCCATGTGCTCCAGACCCTTCCCAGCTCCATCCCCATCCCTGGACACCTCCAGCCCTTCAATGTCCTTCTTGAGGACACAGCACTTGAGATATCAGACAACCTAGAGGAACACCCACCAGTTCAGGGACCATCCCAGCCTGGACACACTAACTCAGAGCTCCAGAGGAGAAGGACCATGACAGGTCTCAACCCCAAGCATCAAACAGCAGCTCCAGCCCTGCTGAGGCTTATAAACCCTGAACGAAACCAAAGCTAGGGGTGAAAGACACCGGGTCTTTGAGGTCCACCCAGCTGATTGGTGGCAATTAGCTCTCCAGGTGTCACACCTCTGAGGTTTGGGCTGCTGGGGTTGGTGGGAAGGGTTGATTTGGGTCAACTGGTTCCTTAGCTGAGGAGATGTTCTGTCAAGGGAGGACCTGGGCTGAGCTCCTGCTCTTGGGTGAAGGGATGGAGTTGACCTGCTTCCCAGGGCTCCTGGGGCAGGTGGGACATGTAGTGCGGGAGGCGTGACATGTGGGGATGGGGTTGACCTGCTTCCCAGGGCTCCTGGGGCAGGTGGGACATGTAGGGACATGGAAAAGGGACATTTCTGAAGGCAAACATCTCTCTGGACCATTCAGAGCTCTGTGGGTCACCACAGGTGAAGGTCCACCCCTCTAAAACACATGGCCAGATATGCTCGGGGGTCAAGGAATGCAGGACACAGCTCCACCATGGTCCTATGGTCCTTCCTTGATTTCCCTCCTTGAGTTCCAGATGCTCCACTGGCAGCAACCCAAGATGAAAGGGGCAGAGCAGCCACTGTAGCCAGTGGTGGCACCATGGCAGACCCCCAAGCTCAGCCCAAGAGATGGTGCCCACCAACACCTGCCCACAGCTGGGCCATGCTCTCTGCCCCATTTCTGGGACCAAACCCACTGCCTTGGGGTCTCCAAGAGGTCTTCTCCCTCTCTCTGGGACAACAGAGGACCAAAGCTACTGCCTTGGGGTCTCCAAGAGGTCTTCTCCCTCTCTCTGGGACAACAGAGGACCAAAGCTACTGCCTTGGGGTCTCCAAGAGGTCTTCTCCCTCTCTCTGGGACAACAGAGGACCAAAGCTACTGCCTTGGGGTCTCCAAGAGGTCTTCTCCCTCTCTCTGGGACAACAGAGGACCAAAGCTACTGCCTTGGGGTCTCCAAGAGGTCTTCTCCCTCTCTCTGGGACAACAGAGGACCAAAGCTACTGCCTTGGGGTCTCCAAGAGGTCTTCTCCCTCTCTCTGGGACAACAGAGGACCAAAGCTACTGCCTTGGGGTCTCCAAGAGGTCTTCTCCCTCTCTCTGGGACAACAGATGACCAGACCCACTGCTTTGGGATTTCCAAGAAGTCTACTCCCTCTGGGACAACAGATGACAAAACCCACTGCTTTGGGGTCTCCAGGAGGTCTTCCCTTCCTTCTGCCTCACCTCTGGGACAACAGAGGACCAAACCCACTGCCTTGGGGTCTCCAAGAGGTCTCCCCCTCCCTCTGGGACATCAGAGGACCAAACCTGCTGCCTTGGGGTCTCCAAGAGGTTTCCCCCTCCCTCTGGGACAACAGATGACCAAATCCACTGCCTTGGGGTCTCCAGGAGGTTTTCCCTTCCCTCTGCCTCACCTCTGGGACAACAGAGGACCAAACCCTCTGCCTTGGGATCTCCAAGAGTTCTTCTCCCTTCCTCTCACCTGCCTCTTGGACCAAACCCTCTGCCTTGGAGTCTCCAGGAGGTCTTACCCCTCCCTCTCCTCTGTCTCTTGGACCAAACCCTCTGCCGTGGGGTGTCCAGGAGGTCTCCCCCTCCCTCTGTCCCACCTTTGAGGTCTCACCTGAGCGTTTCCTCTCGGTCGCTCCCTCCTCCACCGCCAAGGGACAAGTGTCACTCTGGGTGCTGTTCCTGGGGGAGTTCTCCTCGGATTTGCCATAGGTAGGAGAATCCAGAGGGGCTGGACGGGGTATATGCTTCTTCTTCTTCTTTGGCAGCTTCTGCTTGGCCATGGCCAACGAATAATACATCCCAAAGTTATTGACAATGACTGGCACGGGCATGGCGATGGTCAACACCCCTGCCAGGGCACACAGGGCACCCACCACCATGCCTGACCAGGTCTTGGGGTACATATCCCCATAGCCAAGGGTTGTCATGGTCACCACAGCCCACCAGAACCCAATAGGGATGTTCTTAAAGTGAGTGTGGTCACTCCCAGTGGGGTCAGACGTCTTGGCTCCGATGCGCTCGGCATAGTAGATCATGGTGGCAAAGATCAACACCCCCAAGGCCAAGAAGATGATGAGGAGCAGGAATTCATTGGTGCTGGCACGGAGGGTGTGGCCCAACACACGAAGCCCCACAAAGTGCCTGGTCAGCTTGAAGATCCGAAGGATCCGGACGAAACGAACCACCCTCAGGAAACCCAAGACGTCCCGAGCAGCTTTGGAGGACAAGCCACTGAGCCCTACCTCAAGGTAGAAGGGCAAGATGGCCACAAAGTCAATGATGTTGAGGAGGTTCTTGACGAAGAGAAGCTTGTCTGGGCAGCAGATGATGCGAACCAGGAACTCGAGGGTGAACCAGAGGACACAGACACCTTCGATGTAGGTGAGGATGGGCTCTGTCTCCACTTTGTGGGTCAGCAGCACCGTGGTGGTGTTGCCAACCACCAGGGTCTCCGTCACGTTGACGTTGATGTTGAAGGCCTCGTGTGTCTCCAGGCAGAAGGTTGTGATGGAGACCAGGATGAAGAAAAGGGAGGCGAAAGCCACTACCTGTGAGAGTGGAAGGTACAAAGAGCATGAGGTGGTGTGAGGCAACATCTCCACCTTGGAGGACACCTCCAGGAGCATTGCTGCTGCCATCCTAAAGCCAATTCTGCTGCTCCAGTTTGGTGTCAGCTGAAGATCTGACCTGTCGCACCTCAGCTTCAGTCTCTGCTCCAAGCTCAAGGTTTGGGGCCAAAACTGCCTTAAACAGCCAATAAAACCTCTGTACACATCTAGTGCCACCAAAAAACCACCAAATCTCCCA
>NW_008685150.1:43522-45166 GCF_000695815.1 Acanthisitta chloris | reverse complement strand
TATAAAACAGCCTTTCACTGTCTGTTTGAATCTACAAAACCTTTACAGAGCTCAATTGGGGAGTGAGCTGGATGGCAGGGAATAGGTGCAAACCAAATTTACAGATGTCTAAGCATGGGGAGAGGAATGTTTGGGTCACCTGGTGGTGAGCAGAGCTCAGGATTTGCTGTGTGATGGGCAAACTTTTGCCTTTAAAAGGAGAGTCACAGGGTGTTCTGCTTGATGTGGAGAGTTGGATTGGCTGAGCCTCATGTCCCTTGGGTTTGGAGGTGGCTGAGCCTCAGGGATGTGGGCAAGAGAGAGGAAGGTTTGGGGAGGTGAGAGTGCAAGTGAGACTGGGGAAGGACAGAGGGAGGAGATGCTGGGGAAGGGTAAGACAGGGAGAATCACTGGCTAAACTGAGCTGGATGGCAGGATACAGCTGGAAAGCCAATTTACCAAGCCCTAACCATAGGGAGAGGAATGTTTGGGTCACCTGGTGGTGATGTGCAGAGCTCAGGATCAGCTGTGTGATGGGCAAACCTCTGCCTTTAAAAAGGAGAGACACGGGGTGTCTTGTTTGATGTGCAGAGACTGTGTTGCCTGTCTTTGAGGGCTGTGTGAGCTCTCTCAATGTACAAAGCACAAATTATGTCCTCCCTGTGGAAGAAAACCACTTCTGTTCAGCCTTTGCTGGATCCCTGAGGCAGGTTGTGCTGTATGGAGCAGAAGACATGGTTGTGTTTTCTATCAGGCTGAAGCACATCCTTGATGACATAACTGTCATATTAACCTGTCAGACATCCTTACTGTTGTGTGGCCAGGCTCAAAAATATGGGAAAACCTATGGAAAATATGGGTTATAATATCCAGGACTGCAGTGAAGTGGAGATGGGTTAGATACAGGTCCAAAACATGAAGTTCTGGCTGTGTCCTAAGGGTGGGCTTGGAGGAGAGTGGTTAAGTGGCAGTTTGACATCTCCATTCCACAGGGGATGGAGTGGCTGCTTCACTGGTGTTTGAGGCATCTCCAAAGGATGCCAGGAGCAGATTTTGCAGGAGGAAGGTCTACAGGGGAGATGGAGAGGGACTTTTTGTTAGGAACTGCAGTGACAGGACAAGGAGTAATGGGTCCAAATTGAAACAGGGAAATTTAGGCTAGATATTAGGAAGAAATTTATTACTGTGAGGGTGCTGAGACACTGGCACAGGTTGCCCAGGGAGGCTGTGGCTGCCCCAACTCTGGCAGTGTTCAAAACCAGGTTGGATGAACCTGCTCTGGTGGGAGATATCCCTGCCCAGGGCAGGGGATTGGGGTTGGGGCTGGATTATCTCTCAGCTCCATTCCAACTCCTTCACATACTATGATTCTATGATGTTCTGAGGCCTCTCCCTTTGCCCATTTGAGAGCTTTGGGGGCTGAGCTTGCCTTGCAGAGCACCAGGGAAGCTTTTACCCATGTCCCCAGCCCTTGTGAGGGTGATGGCAAGCGGGTGCCAGGCAGCAGCCCCTTCCCTCCCCTGAAGCATGGCCCTGGCAGCTCCAGTGCCTCCGTTACTCTGGCAACAAACTGCAGTCAGACAGCACCAAGCAGCTGAATTCAGCCCCTTGTTCCAGGAAAAATGCTCTCATTGAAGCTGAGCCAGAGCAAAACCCTCCTGCCTT
>NW_008685150.1:30576-43463 GCF_000695815.1 Acanthisitta chloris | reverse complement strand
CCTTCCCCAGCATCTCCGCCCTGTCCATTCCCCAGTCTCACTTGCACTTTCACCTCCCCAAACCTTCCTATCTCTTGCCCATATCCCTGAGCCTCATGTCCTTGGGGTTGGAGATGTCTGAGCTCATGTCCCTTGTGTTTGGAAGTGACTGTGTCCATGTCCTTTGGATTTGGAGGTGGTTGAACCTCATGTCCCTTGAGTTTGGAGCTGGCTGAGCCTCAGGGATATGGGCAAGAGATAGGAAGGTGTGGGGAGGTGAAAGTGCAAGGCTCAACCACCTCCAAATCCAAAGGACATGGACACAGTCACTTCCAAACACAAGGGACATGAGCTCAGACATCTCCAACCCCAAGGACATGAGGCTCAGGGATATGGGCAAGAGATAGGAAGGTTTGGGGAGGTGAAAGTGCAAGTGAGACTGGGGAATGGACAGACTGGACTGGGGAATGGACAGGGAGGAGATGCTGGGGAAGGGTAAGACAGGGAGACTCACTGGCAACACCAGGAACTGTCCCTGTGACAGGGTTGGACATCAGTAGGAGATGGAATTCTGCCCTCATCCCCCAGCACAAAGCAAGTCCTGCAGAGCACTCCCCTCTCTCTGCCTTTGTCAGCTTACAAGGATAACAAAAGCATTTGTGGCACTGGGGATGTGCTGCCTATGCTGGGGAAGGGTAAGACAGGGAGACTCACTGGCAACACCAGGAACTGTCCCTGTGACAGGGTTGGACATCAGTAGGAGATGGAATTCTGCCCTCATCCCCCAGCACAAAGCAAGTCCTGCAGAGCACTCCCCTCTCTCTGCCTTTGTCAGCTTACAAGGATAACAAAAGCATTTGTGGCACTGGGGATGTGCTGCCTCTCTGGGATGAAGGGAGCTGCCCAGAATGATAATTGGGTGCTCTTTCATATATTTTTTTTTTTTTTTTTTTTTGGAGGAGCTAACAGGCTACTGCACAAAGTAATTAACTGGACAGATGGATACAGCAGAATTTGTAAACGTCGACAGCAACAATAAGGCTTTTTTTCTCCCAGGGCCTTGTGTCAGCAGAAGGGCTCCAGGTTGGGGCTGCATTTCAGGGAAGCAGCTCAAATAAATGAGACTTTGAAACATTAATCATCTTCAGGGCTGCAGATGAGGCAGGTGTCTGGTGGTGGCAGTGGGGACAGCCAAGAGATGGAAGGGAGAGCAGCAAGGCCAGGATTTCAGTCTATCTCCTTCCTTGGGTGTGTATTCCCCATGCAGAACATCCTTTCTTTTTTGCATGCAAAGGGGTGTTTTCTCACCAAATGTGTGAGAGGACTGAAAATATGTGGTGGTTGCAGAACCAAATCCAGTCAAGGTGGTTTTTACCTTATCTATACTCTGAGACTGTCAGATCAGTTCAAGTTGTCTGTAAAGGGTGATCAAAATGCTTCTTTTGCTGCTGCCTGGTAGAGTTGGGTTGTAGAGAGATGATGCTTCTCCCACACTTGCTCACCAGTCCTGTTAAATGTCAAGTCTTTGTCCAGTGCATCACATCAGCTTTTTCAATTTTTGCTGTTTGCTGGTTTAATTAGGTGTGGGTTGTGATTCTCCCACTCTGCTCTGGTGAGACCCACCTGGAGTACTGCACACAGTTCTGGTGTCCTCAACATGAGAAGGACATGGAACTGTTGGAACAAGTCCAGAGGAGGCCACAAAGGAGGAGAAGGTTGTGTGGAGATATCAGAGCACCTTGCAGGAGCTGAAGGGGCTCCAGGGAAGCTGCAGAGGGACTCTTGACTAAGAACTGAGGGATAAGACAAGGGGGAAACAGATTAAAATTGAAAGGAGGGGAAATTTAGGTTAGATATCAGGAATTTTTCCCTGTGAGGGTGGTGAGACACTGTCCCAGGTTGCCCAGGGAGGCTGTGGCTGCCCCAACCCTGGCAATGTTCATTCCAGGTTGGATGAGCCTTGAGCAACCTGCTCTGGTGGGAGGTGTCCCTGCCCAGGGCAGGGGGATGGGGCTGGATCATCTCTAAGCTTTGTTCCAACCTCTAAAATTTTATGACTCCTTTTTGTGTGGAAGGAATGCTGGTCACTTCCTACCAGTGACCTCCCAGCTGGTGGCCTGGCAGTGTGATACCAAAGGCAGATGAAATGCAAAGCAGAGGGCCTGGAACACTCCCAGGAGCAGAGCAGCCACAGCTTCTCTGGGCAGCCTTTGCCAGTGCCTCAGTACCCTCAGAGTAAAGAAATTTTGCCCAATGTCTAATCCAAACCCTATTCTCTGTCAGTTTGAAGCCATTTCCCCTTGTGCTGTCACTCCATGCCCTTGTAAACAGTCTGTCTCCAAGCCAGACTGGCTTGGGCACCTCTGGGCCGTGCTGCATGGTGTAATTAGTCTGACTTTCTGGGCAGCCTTTGCCAGTGCCTCAGTACCCTCAGAGTAAAGAAATTTTGCCCAATGTCTAATCCAAACCCTATTCTCTGTCAGTTTGAAGCCATTTCCCCTTGTGCTGTCACTCCATGCCCTTGTAAACAGTCTGTCTCCAAGCCAGACTGGCTTGGGCACCTCTGGGCCGTGCTGCATGGTGTAATTAGTCTGACTTAAGCAAGAATGAAGTGCTGCTGTTGATTTATAACAGGTTATTGGCTCTGTGCTGATATTGGGCTGCTCAGCAAGACTTGGAGGATGTTGTCCTCCAGCATCAGCATCCCTGGAGACATGTTAAAAGTGAGGCGAGCAGCCCATTTTCCCTGTCAGCTCAGTGTATATCATCAAACATCCATCCTTCACAGAAAATATTGCAGACAGAGGGAGAGACACTTGTTGCAAGCATGTCCTTGTGAATCAAACCAGCAACAGGTTTTTTTGGGGTTGGTGGTTTTATAGAGACCAAAGGATTTCAAGCTCTCCAACCCTGTTCCCACTCACTGGTGGTTGTGGTTTGGTTGGGGATGGAGTGTCCCAGTGCTAGGAGGGACCTTGCCCCAGGCCTGGAAGGGAAAGGTTTGGGTTGGGGGTTTTGTTTGATTATTTGTTTGTTTTTAGAAGTCTAAATATGTGCCCTCATTAAGGCTGGAATCTGTGGTTTGCTCCTTGGGGGGTTTGGTAACATCACAGCAAGCACAAAGTGGCAGCAAAGAGTTTGAAGCTGCACCCAAGGAGAACATGTCTCTCATCATCTCCAGGCTCTGCCTTTAATTAGCAGGCAGGAATTGGGACAAGCTGTACCAACTGCAGGAGTGGGGGCATATGGGGAAGGAAACTGCTCAAAATTGGCATTGTATTAGTGTGGCAGATTTGATTAGGGAGAGAGGGTGAGGGGAACACTGGTGGTGTCTCCTGCATCCCTAACGACCCTTGCCTGGCTGCACCACCCTCCTCTGGCACAGGCAAGGGAAAGCATTTGACAGCTCAAACCTTGTCAGGAAAACAAGGAACAGCAGTGGGGAAACCTTGCCTAAATCATGCTTGGCTTAATCAAGTTAACTGTTTTATGGGATTGTGATTAGAGCTTTCAATAAGCTGATGGCAGGAGCAACTTGGCTATGGTTTGTGGCTTCTAGTTTCCTTTTCCTTCTCCTTGTGGAATTGCTCTGCTTTTCCTTCCCTGAGAATGAATTGTTCTTTAGGTTTTTAAGGTGTTGCAATGGAAAAGGTTTAGTTTTCAATATTTTTTAATAGGGCAAAAAAAAGATCTTGTCTATCCCTAAGGAAAAAGAAGCCTCCTGGTTTGTATGCAGCAGTTTGAATTACTGTTGATGGTTTTTCCCTGCCCTACTGTAGGTCAAAAGAACCTTATTCTGCTCTGAAATTGTACTGTTTGGGGGATGAATTGAGACTTTCTCTTACTTTTCACTTTCTCTAGCTGAAGCTGTTGTTTGCAATGAGATTTATTGGGCTGATGTGCCAGGGATCACATCTCCTCTGCAGCAGTGTTAGCATTCCCACCCTGTCCTGGCAGAGGGGTTTGGTTTGGTCTCGTGGATGGGGAGGTTTCTGCTGAGGTTTCATGGATGGGGAGGTCTCTGCTGAGGTCTCTGCTGAGGTGTGCTCATCTGCTCTTTTGCTGAGTCTCCCTGGGAGCAATGAATTCATGCTATTCCATACAATGCAGCATCCAAGATATCCTTGAGTTCAAAGTCATTCAGATTGGGCACTCAGAGGGACAAGGGGAGAGTCAGAGCAGTGCAAGTATTATGCAGTCAGGATCTTTTTATTTATGTCTTTTTTAAAGGATATAAATCTCTCTGATGCTGGAGAAGGCAAAGGTTAGGCATAATTCTTCCTCAGGACAGGTTAAGCTGGTTTTTTTTCCTTGCAACTTGTTCCAAATCTTTTGGTTTGGTTGGAAACCAGACCTAGGACTGGCCATGCTGACATGTAATCTTGTGAAACAATTATGAATTTTGATGGTGATCTCTTGGCTCTTAGAAGCTGAGATACAACAAGCTCAAGGGCCACCAGATTTCATTGAAACACCAGGGGAAGGGAAGGAGCTTGAAATCCTTTGGTGTCTACAAAACCAACAAACTGTGTGTTGGGGCTGAATTGTCTCCAGTTAGAGCAGCTGTTTCTTCTCCTTTGCTGAGAAAAACCTTCAGATGTTTCTGGGTGACTTTGCTGTTAAAGGCAGGATGATGTGAACAGGTGAAGTCCTCTTTATCCAAAGGCTCTGCCAGAGGCACAGGGCCAGTTTGGGAGCACAACACCAGCTCTGCATCCCTTGGATTTGTGTGCTCTGTGGCAGAAAATGTTCAGGTCACTGGTTCATAAGATAAAAGACTCCTGACTTGAACACAACAGCTCTGCTACAAACTGCTTTGCTTCATTACAGTTGGGTAATTAATAGATGCTCTGTCAAACCTCCTGAAGCTCTGAGCTGTCAGGCAGGGAGCAGGGGCAGGTTGTGAGCTTGGCTGCTGACCAGAGGGGACAAACCCAAGTGAAACACTGTCCATGCTCATGCAGAGGCCAGGAGAGGTGATCTGGAGGCACTGCCTCTGTGCTGGTGATGCCAATCTGAGTTGAAACTGGTCCTGGAGCTGAAGGAAGAGAACATCTGCCTGGGCTTCACTCCAGAGTGCCTGGAGTAGGGAATGGGGTGACTGGCAGTGCCATGTTTAGGTTGGAGAAGGCAAGCAGAGGTCAGAGACAGGAGCATGCACACACAGAGCATCCTTTGGGTTGCTTCTTGCATATCACTGGCCTTTTTCTTGCTGTTCTGTTTGCTGCCCCCTTGCCCAGGTACCAAAGGGATGGAAATATCCTTGGGAAGACATAGAAATCAGTGACAGCATCTGAAATTAAGCTGACTCTGTCCATTGACTCCTTTTCAGGCTATAAATGTGGAGTAGCAAAGAGCCAAGCTGAGCATCAGCATCCAGGCAGAGCAGGGAGGTTCTCAGCAGTTGTTAGAGGCAACTTGTTGAAGCCATTGACGTGCAAGGGAAAGCACTAACATTTTCTATGGAAAAATACATGAATAGTATAATCAACTGCAGTATTAGGTCATGTCAGCAGGTTAGGAGCACTGCTGTGCCCTGAATTGAGACACTTGTCTTCTAGGTCATGGGAACAATTGCTCTGGGGAGAGGAGGCTAAATGCAGGTCATGGCCCTGCTGCTTGCTGCTCCTTCCCTCTCTGTCACCCTCTGGTCTCATCCCTGTGGGCATGGGAATCTCCTCTGCCCCAGGCTGGGGCTGACCTGGCTGGAGAGCATGGTAGGATGTGGATTATCCCTTCTGCCTCCTGCTCTGTGTAGGTTGGAGCAAAGCTGAGGAACCCCAAAGCAGCAAAAATACATATGTGCAAAGCCAGTTGTGGCTTTGAAGCTGAAATCCAAAAGTCACATTCCTCCTCCTTATGGTCTCCTTACCCTTCTGCTCTTTTATTTTTTTTCTCCCTTTAGGTAACAGCTGTTTTTTCCAGTAGCCCTTAGTAAAGGAGACAAACTGAGTGTGGTACTTGATTTATTGGTGAGGGGGCTGAACTGCAAAACTCAGCAATTGCTGGAAGAAAGCCATTCTTTTGACAAAAACTATTTGAGAAATTCTGCCCAGCTCTAGCTCTAATGTGTTTTGGCCTCCATCCTGTGTAATCACAGTTCATTATTTCTGAGGCACCGATGCTGCCTTGTCTGAAACGTGAGCAATGGTGATGCCTCAGTCAGACCTTGCTGGCCTTGCTGGCAAGATGTGATGGTTCTCCTCTATCCTGGACATCTCAGCTCTTCAGGCAATCTGGGAATAATCCAATGGCTCACTAGAACAGGATATACTTTGCCTGGTGGAGAATTGATTGGAGTCTGCAAGGTTTCAGGGTCACATGGATGCTATCAAACCCCCTCCCTGAAACTCCTCCAGCTTCTCCTGTGCTCCTGACTGTCTCCCAATACCCCAATCCCAGTTGGAGGTGCCCCTGCCAGGCTGGTAGTGTGGGTTGCCTGACCTCCCCCTCTGCAGCAGGGCCAGAGCAGAGTGAAGAGCTTCAAGCTCTTTCTGTTTCTCCTCCTCAGAGCAGATATGAGATTTTGCACATGGTTTGAAGTCCCAGTGACAGCAGCACAATCCTGGTACCATTCTGTTCAGTTCCTTACCTCTCCTGCCTCCCCTCAGCCTCTCCTCCTCCCCAAACACCTGCCTTTTATCCAATTTAATTTTCACACCTCCTCCTGTTGCTGCTGTCCTTGCCAGTTATCTCTGGTTCTGCAGTGGGTGGCTCTTTCTTTTCTTGGATTCATTGTCTTGAAGACTTCCATTCCAAACTTCCATGAGCTCAGAAGAACTGATCTCAGAAATATCCTGTCCTGGGTGGAAAACACCTCAAATCCTCACTAAGACAGTACTAAAGCCTAAGGTCAACTATGAATCTGTGCTGAAGTCATGTTGATTTGAACACAAGTCCCTTCATCAGTTGGGCTTGTCTGTGTGTTATCACCACCCCAGGATGGTGGAGAGAGTGGCATATTCCTCCTCTGGGGTTTGTCTAGTGGTTTCTGTTGGGTTCACCTAATGATTCTCATAGGCATGTGCATCTCCTTGATGGCATTGCCCCTCTCGCAGTCAACTGAGTGTGGTTTCATCCTTAGTTCACCTATTTGCTTTTAGCCAGGCCTTTCTGTTTGTTCTCCTTGCTCCTACTAGCCCTGCAGAGACAGCACAGCAGCTGGAGGAGAAGTCATCATCTGCTCTGGCTCAGCCATCACCAGAAGTGCTAATGAAGTCTTAACTGAAGGGCCAAGCAATTGCATTTCTCCATCCCTGCAAATAGAGCCAGATTCTCCTGGGCTCAGCAGCCTCACAGGCTGCATTTGGCTTCTGTGATCTTTATGACTCATCATGGCCAAAGAGCAAAAGGCCCAGCATGAATCTCCATCTGGGTCTGCAGGATTGGCAGTTCCGAGGAGAGACACAACGATGTGTTCTTCATGGAGCAATCTGGGCTGGTGTCATCCCAGTAACTAATGTGCCAACTGGGATGCTCTGCTGTGCTGGCTTTGAGAGGCAAGGATGTGGAGGCATACAGGGCTCCAGGGGTGGCTGCTCTGAGAAGCTTCTAGAAGCTTCTCCCATGCCTGATAAAGTTAAGCAGCTCCAAGATAGACTCACTGCTGGCCAAGGCCAATCCATCAGCACTGGTGGTAGCACCTCTGGAGAAGAGATTTAAGGAGGGAAAAAGGGAGAAATCTGGTTTAAGGTTTGGTTTTATTTCTCATCGTGCTCTATTTTGACTGGTAATATAGTAATTTCTTCAAGTCAAGTCTGTTTTGCCTGAGACAGGAATTGGTGAGTGATGTCCCTGTTCTTATCTCAGCCCACAAACCTTTCAACCTGAGGTTTATACCAAACAGGAGACCTATTCCCTTGTGCTTTAGTGCCCAGTGCCACACACTAGAGGATGGAGTAGGTCACACAGGACTCTGCCTTGACTCCACAGAGAATTTTTCCAATCAGCTGGGACAAGGTTGGAAGAACTGGGAAGGAAGTGTTGGCACAGGACCTCAAAGCCATCGACCCTGAGCTACAGGTGTAGGATAGAAGAAGGAATGACTCAAAACATGACAGTTATGTCCATGTATCCAGATTTAAAATGCATAACTCTATCCCCCAGGTATTTTTCTAAATACTAGTCTTGCTCTGTGCATTTAGCATCTGCAGGAGAGAATGTGGTCTGGAAATCACTTGGAGTTGCTGTTTTGGAGAGGACAGCAAGGGTTTGTTGTTTCCTGCTGTGGACACAATGGGGTGGAGGGTGGAGGGTAAAACCTCCAGGGCTGGAGATGTACCCTGGGTGAGCAGCCAGGACTGCAGGATGTCACTGTCCCAGTGATCTCTGTCCTTGCCTTAGCTCTGAGATCTGAGCCAGGGTGAAGACAGCAGAGCTGCACATTGCCACCAACACTAAGACAGTTCCCTGCTCAGCCCAAACCTCTGTGTGAGTGTGTGTGCAGCCCCATGCTGACTGATCCTAGAGAGGATGAATTCTGAGACAATTACCAGAGACCTTCAGCAAAAAGACAGAGGTTATCTTAACTGGAAGGCAGAAAAGCTGGTGCCTACCCAGCAGGGCTGTCAGCAGCTGGGAACCTTCTTCCCAGCTCGAGTGTCCTTTCTAGCTAGGAAAGGGGAAAATTGCCATTTTTTTTTTTTTTTTTTTTTTTTTTTTTTTTTTTTTTTTTGTGCTGGGATGAAAAGACAACAAAGTATGAATGGTCATAATTTAGTGGGCTCCTGGGTAAATTTGTATTTCATTCCCATTATTGAGTGCATTCCCTAATTGCAGCAATAAAAAGGCATAGTCCATCTTCTAAATGCAGGCAGTAGTGCTGATTGTTATTTAATTAGTTGATTCCAGTGGTCGAGGGGTGAGGCTGGAATTACAATTGCAGCTTGTATTATTTCACTGAGATTGCTGAATTAATTAGGGGAATAATGGGATTCTTCATTGTTGACATCTTAAGAACTTGTGACAATAAGTTTCAGAGCGAAGGAAGAAGAAAAGGCCACGATGGAGTTGGTTTTTGTTTTTTTTTTCTTTTCTCCTGGCACACAGAGCACTGCAGAGGGGACTGTATTCCCCACATCCACTCTTTTCTCCTCCACTGCCTTTCCCTGTTCTAGAAGACTTTCAGGCAAAGCCATGAGGAAAGCCAAAGTAATTTCAAGTCAACCTTGAGCTGCTGCTGTGGGTTAATTCCAAAGAGTCGTGGCAGAACAGCCCCTGGTGTTCATTGTCACACAGCATAATTGAAATCCAGAGCAGCTATTTATGTGGCTTATCAGACTTTTTAGGGACTTCTAAGTGCAAAAGCATAAATGAATAGAAAGTTATAAGTTCTTATGCTTCAGGATATGACCTAACTTGTGCTTAATGAGAGCTGAGCAGAGATTTAACCTCAGGACAAGCTGTCTCTGTTCTGTCTTGGCACCTCTTGCTCAAGTACTTGGTGCTGGCTCAGATCCAGACCAGGAGACCACTGGGACATCCCAAGGGAGGCTGTGGCTAAATTGGGAAGGGTTAATTATCCTCTGCCCTCCACCCCAAAAGGTGTTGCCTTATCCCACTGAGCTGATTTTGTCCAACTGAGGCTAAACCACATGCTCCATTCTCATTGCTGTGCTGGCTAAAAGCTAGTTTGAATCCATGCTGGAATATTGGTCGAGGAAATAAGGTCTTGCCCTCCCCCTACCATCATCCATTTGGGAATGCAGCTGGTTGGAAAGTGCATTTCCCTTTGGGCTGCTAATGACTCTCCCCAAATCCCTTCCTGAAGTGAAAAACAGAGATGTCTAAGAGCTGAGGCAATTGCAAGTGCCTCCATGGAAGTATTGGGCAAGAGGCATTGAGGTTTTGCTCTGAAAATGTTGGTTTTATTGGTTTTCTCTCTGCTTTATTTTATTGCAAATGTGTTTCACAGAATGGCCTTTGTTGTGATGTGACTTTCATTGCAGCTGATGGAGTGTTTGTCGGGTTATTACAGCCTTGCAGGAGAAGAAACCACAAACCAGGTTCTCTCCAGATACACAGGAGGGGAGGAATTATTATGTTAAAATAATCATCTTTCCTGGCCAAACTTGGCTTTCTCCTTCTTGGGTGCTCTGCAGAGAGTTGTTCCTTTCTTGTCTCTGTCTTTGTGTGTCAGGATTAATTTCTCAGAGGGAGAAATCTCCATGAGCTAAGTGTTGCCCACTCCTTCCTTTTTAGGAGCAGGAGGTTGGATTTTTTAACTCTTCTCTGCAGAAATGCTGTGCCTCGAATCTACCACATTACTCACTTCTTCCCTTCCAACTTCTCTGGTTTCTTTTCTCCTCTATATGAGTTTGCTGTGTTGATTGGAAGCACTTTGAGGTAGGCTCCTTCCCTCTCTGATTTGTGGGAATAGGCAGGATCATCCTAGGTGTAGAGGAGCTTGTGCAAGGCTGATGTGCCCCAGTGAAGCAGCTGGTTCTGCATCAAGGCTTTTGCATCCCTCTCTGCTCCCTTGGCACTGTCTGAGACAGCACATGGAGCTGGGAATCATAGAATTTTAGGGGTTGGGATGGAGCTGAAAAATCATCCAGTCCCAACTCCCTGTCCTGGGCAGGGACATCTCTCCACTAGACCAGGTTGCTCAAGGCTTGATCCAACCTGGTTTTGAACACCTTGAATGTGCTGGGGAACCTCTCTGTAGGTGCCAAGATGGGCAATGCTGAAGAGTGAGATGAAAACTGGTATGATATGGTCAATATTAATATATTTAGGGTGCTGCTTGGTGGGCATTTGTTTTTATCTGCTGATCACCAGGCAGAAATACATCCCCTGCTTTGCCAACTACTTCCCCTCCTTTCCCCCATCTCCTACCTCTCTCCTTGGCTTGGCTTAGCTCTCCTGCTCCCCAGTCATCCCAGGGGCTGTATTTCACCTGCCTGCAAGACCTCTTCACTCTGGCTGTGCTTCAGCTGAGCTTTTAGCCAGGCATGAGTAACTGCTGTGTCTCAGCACAGCCAGGAGCTTAATGAAGGAGAGCTGTGCCAGAGCACCAGGGAATGGGGCAGGATGTGCAGCTTTTGGGAGTCTGGGAGCTGCAGGAGGTGAGGCTGTGGGCTGAAAGGGATAATATTGGGGGCAGGGATGGGGTAGAAATCATCTGTGTTTTCCTGCAGGCTCCTTGAGAAGGGCTGAGCCAGGGTAGGAGAACTCTGGGGGAGCTTTGGGAAGGGTGGAATGGAGAGGGGATGGTTCAAGAGCTTGTGGGTGAGTTTGGGCAGAACTGTCCCTGTCAGGGCTGTCATTTTTACAACATCTTGGTGAGCTGCAAAATCTCCAGAAGAGCCTAAAGTGAGGTCTGGGAGCCAAGGAGAAAGTGTATGTTTGTGTGTGTATACATGGGGAGAGCAAATAGAGAGGACACAGTTTCCCTCACCCTCCCTCTGATTTTGATGTTAAAGTGCTTCAAGCTCTGTTTACTGCATCAGAAGGAAAAACGTGTGGCATCAATTTTATCTCTCTACTCAAAACCAGTTGAAGTCCAGGGCAGAACAGTTTGCAGTATCTTCTCTTTGTAGCCTTCCCCCTTCTCCTGTCCTTCACCTCTCAACCTTTTTCTTCCCTTAGCTTCTACTTGTACCAGACAAGGAAATGTCTCCTCTCCCTCTCCACAAGAACCTTTTCTTTCTCCATTCCCTGATTTATTTTTTTTCCCCCTTTCCTCCAGAACATCTCTAATCTCTCTTCCTGCACTGATAACTAAAATGAGTTCTTTTCCCCAGCCAGCAACAGCTCAGCTTGGACAGGGCTGAAGGGCAGCTTTGCTCAGGCTCTGATTGACAGGGATTCTTTGGGATATTGTGGGCTGTGTTGATATATTTCCCTCTTTCCCCTTCCCTTCCCTTGGGAGTTTGCCACCTGCAGAAGAAAGGGCAAATAGGCTTCATTGCCAGAGTGCTGAGAGCAAGGAGAAGGAGACATGACCTGAGAGGGTCATGGGTGAGATCAGCCTTGCTGGGTTGTGCTGGTCATGAGTCCATCAGGCTGGAGCTGTGGAGAGAAAAGAACCCCAGGGGAGAGCGAGGTGAACTGGAGAGGTGAAGGAAAGAGAGCAGCAAGGAGAAGGAAAAAATAAAGAATGGCACCCTGGAGAGCTGGAAAAGGGCCAGAAAGAACAGGGTACAAACTACTAGGGAACTGCCAGTTAATTTACAGACTCCAGGGAAAGAAAGGGAAAAGAAAAGGGGAAAAAAAATGTCTTTGTTGTGAAGAAGCAACTGATATAAAACAGAGCTGATGGTGGAGTGGAAATATGTGGCATCTTCCTGACTCCTGGGGCTTTTCTTCCTACCACAGAGGTCCTAAGTGTTCTAGTCAATGCAAATTACATCTTCCTGAGGATATGAGGGAAACCCTTGTCCAGGAGCCTTTCCCTGCCACCACAGGGAGGCTCTGGGTTAGGCAAAGGTGAGGGAAGGAACACAAGAGCTGAAGCAAAGGCTGTTCCCAGTTACAGAGCAAAGCTGGGACTTGTGGTATCTGGGTTTGGTGCAGATTGGATTTGAAGGGGGTCAAAACTCCCCAGTGGGCACCTACCCACTGAGATCCAAGTGTGTCCATGAGTACATGTGGGTTTCTTGTTTCTGTGTCTGCTTCTGCCCCTGAGAGGAGCAGCACTTTGCCCTCAAAGCTGTGCCTGGTGCCATTGTCTCCTGCTGCCTCCTGTTCCACAGGGTTTCTGAGCCTTTGTCCAAATCCCCTCCAGAGCCTGTTCCTCAAGGAACTTCTGGGACTTGTGTTTGCTTACCTCAGAGCCAAGGTTGGCATTTAACCTGGGCATTGATGGGGTTGAAGTTTTGAGGGCTAACATGACTGTTATGTACCCAGAGATGGAAAACCTTGTGCTCCTCCTGAAGGTGACACATATCCCCAGGAGGAAGGAGCTC
>NW_008685150.1:24419-30556 GCF_000695815.1 Acanthisitta chloris | reverse complement strand
AGAACATCTCTAAGAAATGCTGTTTCTTTGTCCTTTGAGATGGGAGTTCCCTACAGCTCTAAGCTGGAGCCGTCAGAGTGAGCAAGTCATGAGGCATATGGTGATGTACCTCACATCATGCTGCTCCTCCCAGGAAAGCCTTGCTGGCAGCTCTGAACCATTGCTCCAGCACTGCCTGCCTCTCCAAGGGCTTCCTTGAGAACATCTCTAAGAAATGCTGTTTCTTTGTCCTTTGAGATGGGAGTTCCCTACAGCTCTAAGCTGGAGCCGTCAGAGTGAGCAAGTCATGAGGCATATGGTGATGTACCTCACATCATGCTGCTCCTCCCAGGAAAGCCTTGCTGGCAGCTCTGAACCATTGCTCCAGCACTGCCTGCCTCTCCAAGGGCTTCCTTGGACTGAGACACTACACTGGACCAGGTTGCCCAGGGAGGCTGTGGCTGCCCCAACCCTAGCAGTGTTCATTCCAGGTTGGATGAGCCTTGAGCAACCTGCTCTGGTGGGAGGTGTCCCTGCCCAGGGCAGGATGACCCCTAAACTCCCAGCAATCTGGGACCACCAGCTGCTCTTCAGTTGATGCCAACACACCCAACCCTTCAAAACCAATGTATCCCCTGCCCTGCAATTGCCACGTGCTGCCTAATTTGGCTTAGATGCAGTGTCCTTTCCTGGAAGGAGCCTCATTTAATTACTGCTGCAAACTGGCTGAAGTCATGACAGCAGGGAGAGCTTGGGATGCAGTGGAGTTTCAGCTTGCTTAGTGCTAAACTTTGGGAGTTAGAGTAGCACAGAGGACGTGTCCAGGTAGTTCATTTGTTGGCCCATCAGCCTCAGTCTCCTTTGACAGGAATATAGATGCAATGGTTCTTTTTCACTCTGTCTGAAATAGCTTTGTAATAACAGTAGGAGTTGGAGAGGCATTTTTATTGATTAAACAATTGAGGCTATTTGTCTTTACAAAACCAAAAATATTGAGGTGTCTCTTTCTCCCTACATATACATTATAAACATTTATTATATGCAGCAGTGGCTGTAATCAAGCTGATGTTTATGATGGACTGGTTTATGAGACTGGATTGAGATAGTATCATGGGAACTGTGAAGTGCAAAGCAAACCTGATGTCAATATGCTGAATAACAAGGGCTGGGACTGAGGTAGCCTGGAAGGGAGGGAGGAAAGGAGAGAGGGAGGCTTGGGACTGATTTCTTGAAGGAGATGTGTGATGGGAGCAAAGGATAACTTTGGAATGTCTGCTCCTATGCTCTCTCCCTGTGATTTCTAGGCCAGTCCTTTGATCAAACTCCATTCCAGCTATTGGAAAATCTGTAGCTGCCTCTGTCTCTTAGCCCTTCAGCCTGCAGAGTGTTGGTGTTTCTGAGAGGGTGAGCAGGAGCCAACCCTGGTGTGGCTGTGCAGAGCACATAGCTTCTCCTGCTTTGCCTTTGGCACACAAATCCTCCCCTTTTGGGGCTTTCTCTGCCCTCCCTTTGCTTGGCTTTATCAGTTTCTAGGTGGTGATGCAGCAGCCCCAGAGCATTGATAGAGATCTCAGCTTGTTATTTGTGTGTTTGTACCAGCTCGTGTGTAACTGAGCTCTTGGGATTTATCTCTCACTGATTTTACTCTTACAGATTTCCTTTTATTTGGGATTCTTTTTTTCTCCCTCCTTTTCTCCCCTTCTCCACTTGGGCACATGAGCATTGCTCTGCCAACAGGAACATGTGTGTGATGGAGCTTGGATACCTTTAGGCATGGATGGACTTTCTCAGGTCAGGCACTGAATATGGTTTGTGTAACCTTTTCCAGCTAACAGATGTCAGAATTTTCTTTGCTGTGTGTCTGCCTCAATCCCCAGTTTGGGGCTGCCAAAAGGGGCTTATTCTGCCTTATTCTATCTTGGCAATATCCAGTGTCCTTCAGGGCCTGTTTTACTTTGGTTTCACACTTCCAAGCTCCCATACTGTCTTCCCAGGCAAGGAAAAGCAACCTAGGAAGGGCCCTGAGCTTTACCAAGAGGGAGGGAGTGATTTGTCCAGCTAGAGGTGAAACAGCTTGAATCTGGCAGAATTATTAAGAGATCATTTGGATGATTCTGGGTTGTTAGTTCTGGTTCTTGAGGAAGTTGTGGCATAGGATTGGAGAGAACCCAGTTGAGCATGAAAAGCCTTTGTAGGTGTGTTTGTTTATATGAAGTCTTAGGTGCACAATATGTCTGTGTATGCCACTGCCACCTTCATCTTGAAGGAGTGGAGGGCTTGGCTGCAAACACTCTGTGTGGCACATATGTACACGTTGCTCTGTTCTCTCTGGGTGATGTGTTGAAGGAATATTGGATGTGAGCCTAGACAGGGACCTTGTGAGCTGTGCAGTCCCTGCAATCACAGGTACCTGCCTTGGGAAGGCTCCACAAGCACCACCTCAAAACTGCTTTTGGATTTTTTTTCCCCTTGATAACTTTTGGGAAAGCAATTGTAAGGCCTTGCTGCTCTAGTGGATGGGAACACCTTCACATTGCCAGCCTAAACTATTCCAGAGCTTGCTTAGCCCCATTAGGCTTTGTGTTATTATTATTCTTAAGCATCAGGAGACACATAGAGGAGTTGGTCACTGAGCTGAGCTCAGTCTGGGGTTGTGCAGTGGTGTGTGTATCACAGTCTGTGTGTGCAGGCTTTGCTTGGCTTGGGATTTAGAGTCAGAGAATCAGCAAGGTTGGAAGAGACCTGTAAGATCAGCAAGTCCAACCCTTAACCTGTCGCTGCTGGAACCCCTAAACCAGATCCTGCAGTGCCAGATCCGGATGACTCTTAAACCCCTCCAGGGATGGTGACTCCACCACCTCCCTGGGCAATATCCTCAACACCATAACAGGGAAAACATTTCTCCTCACATCCAATCTGACTCTGCCCTGTCTCAGCTCAAGTCCAGTCCCTCTGTCCTCTCCCTGTGGCCCTGGCAGGACAGACATCCCCCACCTCTCTCCACCCCTGTCACCCCTGAGCCTCTTCTCCAGGCTAACCAACCCCAACTCCCTTAGCCCTTCCTCATGTGCTCTAGCCCTTTTATGAGCCTTGTTGGACATGTCCTCCAGCCCTTTGCTGCCCTCATTGCCCTTGGCTGGACTTGCTCCAGTGCCTCAATGGCCTTTTTGCAGTGAGGGACCCAAACCTGAGCTGTGACCTCCCCAGTGCCCAGTCCAGGGGGAGAGATTTGCTGGAGAGTCCCTTTCAGCATGAAGTTAAAAGGTGCCCTTGCCACTGCAGCTTTGCAGGAGGTGATTTACATTTCCCCAGTGTCCTCCTTCAGATGAACTTGTCAAACTTGCCCAGGCTAAAATGATAATGAAGAAAAACAAACAGCATGGATAAGAAAGAGGTATCTTTGTGAAAAATGGTCTTTAATGGGAAATGTCTGTCTTGATGCAACAATCTTGTGTGTGTGAAGTAATATCACAGCTTTGATTTTTGCCAGGATTTAAGAACAGTCAACTTGGTCATGTCCTAGAAGGGAGGAAAGGCAACGATGCCAGGGGAAATCAAGTGCAGTGTTTGCTGCTTTGGGTGGAAGTTGTCTGACCTCTCAGAGGGCCAGAGCCAGTCAGTCCTGCACTTCTCTCCCTCAGTTTCTCTGAGCTGAGCCAATCCTTGCACTGTTTTCCCATCTCTTGCATTCCTTTAGTGGAGCACAGGAGAAATGGGAAGGTTTAAATGGCATATGTGTGTTTAGGGCTCAGAGAATCATCTCTATTCCACTCTGGTGTTCCTTGATTCTAGTCTTGCCATGTCTCTGCCTTAATTGGGTACTGCAACAGTTAGAGATGTTAAAATAAATGAACTTTTTACTGCAAAAGAGGAAAAGAAGAGAGACAGATGATCCCTCAGCAACAGCTGTTTGGAGAAAGAATCCCACAGAAGCTGCTTCCTTTGCTAATTAGAAATCTGTTTTCCTTTAGGAAGGATAACGTCTACATTCTTGACTCCTGTTCTGGCTTCTAATTACTTCTTGGAGAAATGAATGAAGACACTTTCATATGTTTTACTTAGAGTTGCTGAGGCAGAGAATGTTGCCTGGAAAATGTCTCTTGGAGATGAGAAGGAAGACAGGAGAAGGGAATCAGTGTCAGTTGGCACTTTGAGGAGAGTGAGGTTGTGTATATTTCTAGCAGGAGCATTGGGTTGGAAACTCATGGGTGGGATCTTCTGGGGAGACCTCTCCCCCTGCAAATTACAGTGGTGAAGTGGAAAAGAGCAGTGGTTGCTGCAGGAGTTGTGTCCACCAGAGGAGGGTGAGTGATGCTGAGCATCTCTTGCTGTTGGAAGAGATGCAGGACAGAGGTCTTAGGAAGAGGGAGCAAATGTCCAACCTCTCCTGCCTGAAGTTGGCTTTGGGTTCCAAGGGGTGTTAGTGAGGCCAGGAGGTTTGAACCAGTCTCTCCAAGGAGCCTGTTGGAGGAGGTGGGTGCCAGGGAAGTGAAGGTGAGCTGGTTCTGCAAAGCAGCTGCTGTGGGAGGGAAGGAGGAAGGTGAGTCAAAGGCACCAGGACCTGTGCTCTGAAGGTCTCACTGCTTCACCTTGCATCTCAGCCTCCTCCCATGTAGCCAAGGGTTTGTTTCCTAGGAAAGAAACCCATGGAAAAAAGCCCAGAGAGCTCCATACCCAATTGTTGCTCCCTATAGTGGGAATTAGCTATGAAAAGACCTTGGGGTTCTACTAAGTAGTTACAAGACAGAGGATCCACTTGTGCTGCTTGATCCTGGTGAACAGAGCAGCTGCTGATAGAGGCTTTAAGCAAACTGATCACAAAGCAAATGCTTAGAAAACCAAAATATTAAAGCTAAAATCCTAGGCAAGAGCAAATGTGCTGGTTTGGATCTGACGGGAGGAAAAAAAAAAACCCAACCCACTTGGATTGTTTGCGGTGAAGAGTTTTGTTTTGAAATGCGTTTCATCTTTTTATTAAGGTTCTAAATATTGAAATTGGAACAAAGCTTGTTCTTCAGCTTGAAAGAAACAATTCTGCCTCTTCCCCAGGGGCTGCTGAATCCTCTGGGAGGCACAGGGTGTTTCCTCCAGGCTGGAAACAGCTCCTGCTCAGTGTGTTTTGGTGTGCAGTGGATGGTGATTTAAGCAAAGCTTTTCTCTGTCTCTGCTGAACTTTTTCAAGCCTTGAGCAGGTGTTAGTTTGCAATGCAGCAATTCAATTACTCTGGGCAATAAATTTCAAGGTAAATGTTGGAAGCTTCATCACTTGAAGTACCAGTGTTTTGCCTTTTTTTGTTGTTTTTTTTTTTTTTTTTCTTCCTCCTAGTCTTCAAGGTAGTGTCATCAGCAGTGGGAGGTAATGAAGCCTGATTTCCTATGGATTCCTTTCTCATGCTTGGATTCTTTGAGAACTAAATAATCTGGAGCTCTGACTGACTGCCCCAGCCCTAGAAAAAAGCTGTATTGTGTGTAAATTCTCTAATAAGAAGTGAGTTTGCATTGCATCCTGCCTGGCCCTGAGGATGCTGCCAGAATGGCTATTGTCTGGCAGCTATTTTTTTGGTGGAACTAGAAGGATTTGAGGCATTGGCTCTGCCCAAAGTGGCTGCAGGTGGGTTCAGCTGGGGATGTGGGAGGCTGACAGGCAGCTTGTTTCCATAGGAATGCAGGTTAGGAATCTAGGTGGGCAAAAAACACTTTGGAAGACCTGGTAGAGTCAGTGACACCATTTGTGGGCTAGGAGAGGAGGCAGGAGGATTTTTTTTTTATTTTTCTTTTGCTGGGAATGTGTGAATAAACATGTCCATTAACACGGTGCCAAACAGGACTTGCCATGCAGAGTTAGAGAAGTGTGGGGCTTAAATTAAACCTGCTCATTTTCCATGGCCAGGGGATGGGATTGAAGTGCTTTGCCTCCTATGTTTGGTTCCAGAGCTGCAGTTCCCAGAGGAGGGTTAGTTAAATGACTTGCAGTATGTGAAAAAAGCAGATCAGTTTCTCTACTGTAGATATAACAATCCTAAAATCTCTTTACCTTTCTGCTGTTAGTCATTTTGGGGTGTGCTGAAACAAAAGCAGTGATGCAAGTGTGTGTGTGTGTGTCTGGGCAGTATGAAGGAAAAGGAGTTGAAATATGTATTTCATCTCTTGCCTAGGAG
>NW_008685150.1:0-24398 GCF_000695815.1 Acanthisitta chloris | reverse complement strand
CTTTGCCAGCTGAATTCCCCTGGCTCTAAAGCTGCTGGGATGGTACTGCTCTTCTCCAGCTTTGATGTGCAGCATCCAATGGAGAAATAAAACTCAGGGGGGGCAAAAAACCAGTACAGGACAGTGAGGAATCTTTCAGTACAAATAACAAGTTGATGAGGTGATAACTGGGAGCCCAGACAGGCAATTAGCACAAGAGGTTGGATGAACTGATGGCAGAGAGCTCCTTTGTGCAGTCCTTAAGCCCTTTCCGAAGGGAATAGCTGAGGAGGATAGACACCTCCAGGAATTAGCAGTGGCTTTGAAGCAGAAGAGATGATTAAGGAGAGTTTATTGCTGGTGATGGACAAATGAAGCACCTCCAGTTGTGTTGGGAGTGATGTTCAGCTTTTTTTTTTTTTTTTTTTTTGTCCCCAGCAAACGTTTCAGCTGCTCAAACTTTCCTAACAGCCATCAGAGGTAAAGAGAGGGGAGAGAAGGCAAGAACTGGCCCCTCTCAGCTTGATTTATGATCTAACTCTTTTGTAACAAGATTTCCAGGGTTGTAAAATATTAAATACATCCTTATATTCAATATCACATTTTGATACATTTCATGCCTCATTTGCTACTGGAGTCAAGGACAACTTCACATTTTTCATGGCACAAAGCCCAGATTTGTCTATTTATTTATTTTTAATCACTACATTTTTTTTTTCTCTCTTTTTTTATACCTGTATCACTTTGGATTAAATCTTGGCAACCATAGCAACCTATTCCACTGGGTAGATTCAGGTCTCCAGCACGTGGGAACTCTTTGGCTTGGCTTATTCCCTCTGTGCAGTTAACCATCCCTTGAATGTGGTTAGCAGGGAATGGGGTGAGAGATGGTTTAGTGCTGGGTTTGAGGCCCAGGCAACAGCTCTGTCACCTGTAGTGTTGCTCTGAAACAAGAGGCTATTTTGTGGAGCAGCTCACGTGGTGCAATGAGGGGGAATAAGTGGAATTTGCTGCCACAGTTAAAGGAAGATGCAAACAGCTCCTGGGAGGTAGGAAGGAGTTGGTATTTGTCTGTGCCTTGATCTGTGTGGGAGTGTTTTGCTTATTGCTTCACACATTGGGGAAGAAGAGCTGAATCCTGTTGCCTTGTGTCTGGAGTCAGCAGCACACAGGGACTCTGCTGGAGGGGGATGCAGGTAGGGATGGAAGCTTGGCATGGGGCAGAGCAGCTGCTGCATCTCTGCCATGGGAACATTGATTCCATCCTAGTTCAGCTCTGGAACCTTTAAATTCCCATGCTAAGCCAAGGAGTTTGTACTTTCAGAGCTGAGCAGGCTGAGTGTGGCCATGGCTGTGTTGTCTAGGGGTTAGATTTTTCAGGGAGAGCTCATCACTCTTGCCCTGGATCCATCCCACTTACCTTCACTGAGGTGTCTCATCTCCTTAAGTCAACACAGAGCAATTGGACTGTGTTCCCTCTGAGGTGATATCTCAGCTGTGACTCATCCTCCTGGGCTCAGGATGTCTTTCTCTTCACAAAACCCTATTTTTTTTTCCTCCCTACTGCCAAGGTGACTCCAATTTTTTTTGTTCAAGAAAGTACAGTAAGAAGCACTTGCAAGTAAGTGGAGCTCCAGAAACTCTGCTTAGAACCAAGACAGACATTGGTGAAGAGGGAGAGTAATTAGAAACTTCTCCCCTAAGGCTTGTGGTCAATTAGTCATGAATGGCAAGTTCAGCTTGTGATTGGATTCTTTTCTTCCAAGATGTGCTTGATTTGGAAGGAGCTCAAGAAGGCCCATGGCTGGTTGTTTTGGAAAGGGGCCTGGACAGCCACAGGGGTCCTGACTGATCTGTAAGTAGGAGCTGGATTAGCAAAAGTGTTCACAGAGTTTTTTCCAACAGTTTCTTTTGAGCTGCTTCAGCTCTGCCAAAGGCCTGAAAGAATGGCCACAAGAGTTTGGCTGGATGGAGAGTTTTCACTGCTGATCTCTTGGTGGTGTTGCTCTTCAGCTCTCCAGAGCTCACATCAGCACCCAAAAACCAAACCCTTCCAGGCTCAAGTGTCTCACATCTCATGACAAGCACTGAGCTGCCTTTAGGGCCAGCTCATGATCAAGCCTTAAATGAGTGACTTGAACCTTCTGTCCTAAAAGATGAGACTTTCCCAAATAATAAACAATCAGCTTTTCTCCATAGGAGAGCTTGGATGTGGACTGGAAAACTTCTAAGACTTTGGCTCAAACAAACCTTCAAAGCCCTTTCTTATAAATGAAAGCATCCCCAGGCTTTGGGGGCCTCAGTTGAGTGACTCTTAAAAATCCCACTAGGTGCTTATCTGCCTCTTTTGGTGGCTGAGATCCTTTTGAAAAGCTGTCCCAGAGCCCTGGAATCACTGCTGAAACTAGAATTTACACTTCTAAATGACCTGCTTGTCTGAAAACATATCCATATGTTGCCTTTTCCTAATAGCCACATCAATTACAACAAGCCTTTCTTCATCTGGCTGCCAACAGCCCCTTGTGCATGGTGGGGAGTGCAGGAGCTTCACCCAAGCTGCTTTTTCTGAGTCCCATTCTTTGGGAATGAAGGAGAATGTAGTGTAAGGGAACCTGTCTTTGTTCTCCTCCTTCCCATACAGCAAACTAATTGAAAGCAACATGAATGTTAACGATGCATTTCACATTTGGAAGTTAGAGGGGTGATTAATACCTTGTACATTGTATATTAACACCTTCTCAGGGGCATAATGAAGACAAAATATATGCTGTGAGCTGAGGTTGTTTATTTCTCACTGCGTTTCCTGTGTTCCTCCATCCCTTTCCAGGCTGAAATACAAGTTTCCAATCCACAGGGTTTTGTTTCAAAGCATAATTTGAAATCAATCAATAAACTTTTATGTCTTAATCCTTTCTTTGCTTTTTTTTTTTTTTTTTCCCTTCTCCTTTTGATTGGGTAGCTGAGACTAAATGCACAAAGGGAATGGAAGCTGAGCAAGGCAGGGAGAGCAGAGAAAGGTGTGAGAGGCCAGAGATGTGACAGATACATTGCTGTCACCTCCTGGTACCAGTGGAAATGATCTGTTAGTGGAGGAAAGCTGACAAAAAGCAACTTGTTAGCCCAGGGAAAGCCTTTTTCCCCTCCTCTGCTCCTTGACCAATGGCTCCAGAATCCTTGGAATGCTCTGTTTTAATTATTGTGATAAATGGCTCTGGTGAAGCTTCTGATGAATCTGTGAGGCACTGAGTGCATCCATGTGATGAGCAGAGATCAGTCTCCTCTGTCCCCATGTGGTACTGGAAGGACAAAAGCCTTAACTGGGCTGCTGTGAGCTGGTTCTGGAGCACTCATGCATGTTCTTCCTTGGGGATGCCACTCACCTTCCAGGCTTGGGCTGGGCATTGGGCACTGGGGTGGCCTCAGCTTTGCTGTCAGACTGTCCTGGCTCCTTTTCCTTGCACATTCCCAACCCTCTGTGCTTCCAGGAGGATGAACTGTGCCCAGTTCTGGGCCCCTCAGGTCAGGAGAGACATTGAGGTGCTGGAGCAGGTCAGTTGGAGTTAATTCAGTGTGTTAGCAATTCCAGTTCATTCCAGCATGGGGTGACAGGACAAGGGGGAATGGCTTCAAACTGAAAGAGGAGGTTTAGATTGGATATTAGGAAGGAATCCTTCCCTGTGAGGGTGGTGAGGCACTGGCACAGGTTGCCCAGAGAAGCTGTGGCTGCTCCATCCTTGGGGGGGTTCCAATCCAGGTTGGATGGGGCTTGGAGCAACTTGGGCTGGTGGAAGGTGTCCCTGCCCATGGCAGTGGCTGGAATGAGATGATCCTTAAGGTCCTTCCAACCTAAACCACCTTGTGATTCTCTGATATTGGTGTTTATCTGTCACGTTCTATGGATTTAGAGGCTGAAGGTTTTTTACAGCTGAAGTTGTGTCTGAAGGGAGCAGAGCCCACAGCTCCTGCAGATCACTCCAGCAGGGTGTTTGCCTCTTCCCATGAGTTCAGGAGAGGACTAGAGGGAATGGCCTTGGGCTGAGTCAGAGAAGATATTAGGAGAAATGTTTTCCCTGTGAGAGTGTTCAGGCACTGGAATATTGCCCAGGGAGGAGGTGGAGTCACCATCCCTGGAGGTGTTGAAGAGGCATCTGGATCTGACACTGGAGGATGTGGTTTAGGGGTTAGAGCAGTGACAGGTCAAGGATTGGACTTGGTGATCTTGGTCTCCTCCAACCTTGATGGTTCTATGCTTCGTGGCCATCCTGAGGCCCACAAAATGTGATGAGCACTTCATTTGCATCCCTCAGAGTACTGAGCTGTGGCAAAGGAGTATTTAGAAGGATTCAGCCCTTCTGGTGTAAGAGTGTTGTCGTAGGTGGTGGCTGATTGTGTAACTGCAGGAAGGGGAAGGCATCACGAGAGCTTTAACACCTCTATAATTAAGCACAACAAATAGTTATAAAACAACAAACACTTTTAAATGCTGTTCTTGGCCACAGCTGAATTATTTTCCTCCTTTGGCAAAGTCATTAAAGGGGAAGGTGAGGAGGAGGAGGTGGGGGGAAATGTGTATATCAATCCACTCTGCGTGTTTGAAACCTTTTTTTTTTTTGGAGGTTTGGTTTTTTTTGTTGTTTTTTTGGTTTTGATGAATGAAAATGAAAGACTGAGAATGGGTGGAAAGTCTTGGTGAGAATGGCAGAGCTGCTTCAGTTTCCTATTAATAGCACCTGGCACTGCTATTCCCACTGGTTGGGCCATAAAGGCTCCCAGTTCTGCTGTGGTTTTCAATCAGGAAGGGGAGGAATCAACCTGGAGTAATTACTGCTTTGCAAGTTGAGTATTTATTGACTTTCTGAATGGTGAGGAATGGAAATGTGCTTTATTTATTAAAACAAGGAAAGTGCTTTTTTTTTTTTTTTTCCCCCCTGCAGAACTTGTCATGCTTTTTCTGTCCTTACTGCTTCCTAACCCTTTCAATCTGCCATTAAGCCAGGGATTTGCATGAATCCAGCTCTGTGTTTTATCTGGAATGATAGTGGGCTCAAGCTAAGGCTCTCAAGCTTCTCCATGGCACATCCTACCTGGTTTGCTTGGCTCTGTCTCCCATCTAGGAGCTGTATCCCATGGCTCTGTGTATGATCTTCCCCTGCTGTGGTTTGGCTCTATCTTCAACTGTTTCCTTGTTTGGCTCTAATTAATCTCCCATTAGCAACAGCCCAAAAGAAACAGCCACAGATTTTGGTAGTGCCATAGAGGTGAAATTTAGAGTGATGTGCCCAAGAAAACTCATGTAATCCTTCAGGATTGTGTAACAGAACAATTTTATCCTTCTCCTGTAATTCCCAGGCCATCTGTGGTGGGAGGCAGGATTTACTGCTGCTCTTCTCTGGCAGGCAGGGTTGTTCCCCTGACCTTCTGCTCCAGCAGGCATTCCAACCTGGCCATAAATCTGGGGCTATTGCTTCTCCCAGGCATCTTGGTGATCTCACTGCAGCCTTGTGCTCGCTGTTGCATATCTGTCTGTCTGCCTGGCTCTTCTCCTCTCTCCCATTCCTAGTTTTTGGGGTCATGGGGCTGTGTCCTTGCTCATCTACAGCTTGCATGGTGCTGGAGAGAGAGAGATGAGGGGGAGGGTTGGACTTTTGCACAGTTTGGGCAGCTTGGCTGGTGTGTAACCTGGTGTGGCTTCACCAAAACTTGCTGGATCTGGGAACGTGGGCAAGGAGTAACTGGTTGGGACTGGGTTATTGTGGACTGGAAGAAGGAGATGGTGCAGGAAGGTCCAGGAGATGGTGCAGGAGCTGTCAAGGCTTGGGGACCATCTATATCCTTGAAGTGGAAGGTTATTTCCTATAGGGGAAACTGTTTTATAGGAGTTGTGAGGTCCTGATGCTCATGGTTAAAGATCTCCCAATCCTCTGGAAGTGAGTTATAGTGTACTGGAAGAGGAGGTGGTAAAGGAGCTGTCAAGGCTTGGGGACCATCTATAGCCTTAAAGTTAATGGTTATTTCCTATAGAGGAAAGTGGTTTATAGGAGATAAAAGGTTATGCTGCTCATAGTCAAAGATCTCCCAATCCTCTGGGATTCCTTCTCTGCTCTGGAATTGTCTGTGTTGTGCTGGAAGGATTGCTGAGGACACTGCCCAGTGATTTTGAGATGAGAAGGGATGATGTGCTGAGTACATCAGCAGTTCAGGTGTGCTGGACTGGTCAGGCAGGAGCTGTGACTGCTCTCGGAGCTATTCCCATATGGAAGTTTCTCTTTCGCATCTCGATGCAGCAGCACAGAGTAAATCCAACCTGTCATAATCCATAAGTGTAAGTCTTCATGTACAATCCTTTAGCAGCCTGCAAGAGCTGCTTCCAGACCAATAACTCAGGTTATAAGGAGTCCCTTAGGTTCAGCTTAGTAATAGCTAGTAATGACTCCCAGGGAGTGATTCCAGCATCCAGAACCCTCCTGGCTGCAATGCCTGGGAGGACTGACAAAAAGCTGAATACAGTGGTGTTGGTGGGGAGCAAAGGTACAGATTTGGGGAGGAGAACATCTAGGGAGGTGGAGGAGTATGTGTGTTGCATCACAGAGTTGGGGACAGTGTGTGGGAGACAGCACTGGGGGCAAGGAGGAGAGCAAAGGGACAGGGCTGAAGGATGAAGGTACAGACCTGAGTGTCATTTCAGAAGCCCTGATCAAAAGAATTCAGCCTCAGAGACTGTTAAGACCAGGATGAACACTCAGATCAATAGGCTTTGAATGAATTCCTCTTAAAAAAAGGAGGAATTTGGGTTTGACTTTGTAGGCACACTGCAGGAGAATTGGATCCATTGTCCCCCAAGGAGCCGTTCCAGCCTCCTCTCAGTGAGATACTCAGGGATTTTAAAACCTGCCACGTTTTAGTGGTGTTGGAAAAGGGAGAAAAAGGAAAAAAAAAAAAGGGAGAGAAGAGGCGGAAATTAAACCACAAATGTTCACAATAAAATAGTGATAGAAATGGAGGTGGACAGGGAAGAACAGAACATCTGAATGCAGTCTCAGGAGAACAGTAACTTCCCAGGGAGGTTCTGGCTGTTCTCAAGTCTTTTACCTGTGTGCTGCAAAGGCTGAAGCCAATCTGCTGTTGGGGTTGTGGCATATTTTGGGGTCAAGCCCTGTGATTCCCACCCAGGAAATTGCTTGGATGCCTCTCTCCTATTGAAAGAAGAGTTGTCTGGGCCTTAAATCTCAGCCCAGCAATGAGTTTTCTGGTGGTGATGCCCAAGTGTTTGTGCCTTGCCCCTTGTCAAATGAAGTTTCTACAACCTCATGCTCTGCAAGAAAACAGATTTTCCCCCTTGAAGCTGAGTTCTGTGTGTGCATAGATGGGAAACTTCCTTGCTCCATAGTGATAACTTATTTTTCCATGGTGTTTCTTGGCTCTGGCTCCCAAATCTCCTTACCAAGGGAGGTACAACTTTGTCAGCATCTGCATATGCTGCTGTGCACCCTGAGGAAGAGCTGAAGGCATCTCCTCTCCATGTGGTTGATAAGAAGTCACTACAAGCAACCTTTGAATCCATGTTGGGACACCCAGAAAAGTGCATGGCCTAACTGATATGGTGTTTTTGGAGCTCCTTTGGATTGATCCATGCAGTACCAAAGCAAGAAAACCTAGCAGGGAATACTCCCAGTTTCCTAGAGGGGGAAGCAGTGGGAAGGAGAGACAGTGAGTTATTTAAGGGGAGGGAACAGGGCAGTTCAGGGCTAAAAATGGCTTGCTGGAGTCCCAACTGAATAGACCAAACTCATGCTGCGTGTGTTAGCTTTTCCAGGCTCAGTAGCAGGCACAAACATGTGCCCACCCACACAGTTTTAGTCTCAGTTGCTGTGTCAGACATTGCTGTTGGGTGAACCCTGAAAACTCCATGAGGCAATTTTAGAGGCGTTGCCAAAATTTCCCTGGCTGTTAGTGTAGGAATGTCTGCCCTTGGGTCTACCCAACCGAGCTGGGAACCCTTGGAGAAGCATCTGTTATCTCTAGTGGTGGATTTCCTGGGAAGTGGAATCCTCCACAGGCTGTTGAGATCTGATGTGTTCCTGGTCTCATGCGAAATGGGAATGAAACCATGAACCTCATGTCTCTTCCCCGTGAGCATGCAAAGCTCTGGGTCAAGTTTTGAGGAGCATCTAGAGCATGTGGGTGAGACTTGATCCTCTTTGTACTTGCCCAAAGCTGCCAGGTCTGAGTCACCAATCAAGATAATACCAAGTCCAAATTGTGTCTGAATGCACTGACAATGCTTTGATTTTTCTTGTGTCTCCTGGACTTTCACAGAGTTCAGATAATGGAAGGTCCAAACCTGAAAGGTGTTTTCTAGCTGCAGTTCATTGAACTTTGTCTGTAATGTGTTTTTTGGGTTGTTCCACTGGTTTTCACTAGGAGGATGAAATGTTTCAGGGCTTGTGATGTTATCCAGTGATCTCAGCTCAATGTCTTGTCAACCTTTGGGATTCTGGACAAGTTGGTTTGTCTCTTTGGGTCTTGGTTTTCTCTCCTGCCAAGTGAGGTTGGATAACTGTGGGAAGGGGTTTGAGTAGAAGAATATATAAGCTGTGCTGAGAAGGAGTTCCTGACTCTTTCACCCTCTGACTCTTGCTGGTGGCAAATATGAGGTTTATTTGGTCATGGCTGTTTGGGAAGACTTCTTCAATTCCCCTCTAAAGCCCAGCACATTGCTGAAGGCCATTGCTGCTCCACAGCCTTTCCCACTGAGCTTTGATTGTCTGTTTACACATGACAGGAATGAATTGTAGACACAGCGGATGACTAAACAGATTAGTTACCACGTCGTTAATTACCTTCATCCCAGCACTGTTCTGGACCATGCTCTGAGGCAGAACAGTGACCTGATGATACCAGTGCTGTGTTGCTTGTCCTGAGCTGTCAGTGGGAGAGTTATTAGAATCACTTCAGCTGGTAAATCACTGGCGACTGTTGTTGTTTGAGATGAGACACAGAGAGTGTTTCCAGAGAAAAAAGTTGACTCACATAACCCATTTGGTTTGTGCCTACACTGAACTCTTGGAGTGACTTTGAGATGTCCTGTGGAGGGGAATAGGAATGGCTGAACTGGCAGGGGGAAAAAAAAATCCCTGAGAACTTCAATGGAGATGAGAATGTTGTTAAAAGCTTCTCATTTGATTCAGTATTAGCCTTTTTTGTGAGCACTGGCAATAAATTTGAGGTGTGAAATGTCACTGGCAGCATCTCCTAGTGAGCACAGCACCTACACTATGAGGGCTCTGTTTTGGGGTCCCCTTCTGAGGCACATGGTGGGATTCTTGGGGTGTCCTGTGAAGAGCCAGAAGTTGGACTTGATGACCTTTGTGGGTCCCTTCCACCTCAGGATACTCTGTGATTCTATGACTTTGATTCACTATGCAAAGCAGGACTTGGCTTGAATGGCAGGACAGTGTTTGGGGACAAGGAGCCTTGAGGATTTAATTTGCTGTGGTTCAAAGAAATGGCCCAGTTCAGCTAGGCAGAGGATCAGAGTTCAGAGGACCAGAGTTCACTGGTGCTGGAGGGAGGGAAATGCTGGAAAAATGCTGCTCCAGGTTTCCAACCTCTGGGTTATTCCTGGCCAGAGCTAATGATGATATATGAGTCTTACAGAACACTCTTCATCCTGACACCTCCACTGGAGAGGTCTGTAACATTATTCTCACTAGGTACAGGTGGTAAAATTAATGTATTAAGAGAGCAAGTTTAGCCAAGCAGCAGAGCTGGGGAGGAAATCTTGGTGTCCTCATGTCATGCTTTGTCTCCTTGGAGTCTTTTCCATCTCCTGGACTTTGCTGGTGCTTTGATTACTAAGCCAAGTCCTGCTAGTTTGGAAGTTCAGCAAGTTTATACCCCTTGTTCATGCACACTTTCTTGTCTGCTGGCTTCTATGAGCTCCCACAAAATGTTCCTAACCCTATTCCCCAGTATCTGCTGAGTGTTGCCAGCCACAAAATCAAACACCAGTTTATCATCATCATCTTCCTTCTGCTGAGCAGCTGCTGTGAGTACCACATGTCAGTGCTTTAGCTCTCACCAATCGCTCACCAAGTCTGGGCAGAGGTGTCAGAACATTTTTAGTGTGTTTTGAGGGGATGTGAATGCTTCTACAGCACTTTGAAAAGGCCTGGAAAAGAGTGAAGCTTGTGGTTGTTTTGGGATGTGGTTCTGTGCTCCCTGTTGGGTCACACCTCTGTGTGCAGTGCTGTCTGCTCTCAGGTGCACAGGAATTCCTCTTCTTATCCTGACTCTGGGGTAACCTAGGATATAATCCTCAGATTAGTAGAGTCAAACCAGGTTTAAGTGCTGAATTACATCAGTGAGTGAGTCCAGCACATTGTCTGTTCCTCAAATGCACTTTTCTCCCTCTCTGGTTCCTCTCCTGGCATGCAGAGCTTTGTGTCCTTCTGCCTTTTCACTGTTTCCTGCCCTGTGGCTCTCAATTATTAGCAGTTGAATCCTGTTTCTTGCAGCCTGTAGGTTTTCATCCCTACATGGGTCCTGGTAAACCATTCTGCATCCACCTAAGTGTGTACCTGGCTCTGTCCTTCCTCTTTGGCTGCAGCTAAGGCTGTGCCATCCTCACTCAAGCCACATGTTGGCATTTCTCTTACTCTCCAGGCTGGATTTGGTTCTCTCCTCCCTCTCCTCTGCTGAGAAATTCAGTGGAGATGATGGGAAAAGCTGTTATCTTCTCATTTTCCTAAATATTAGTCTTCTCTGGGAGCTCTGGCTGTAAACTTCAGGTGTGAAATGCTAATGGCAGCAGCTCCTGGTGAGCACAGCTGTGCAGGCTAACTGTGAGCATCTCTCTTGCTTTGCCTGGAGCTGTGCTTTAGCTCCTCTGTATAACACCACTGCTTCTACCCTAGTGCCAGGGGGAATGTGTTGGCTGTGAGGCAGCTGGGGATGGAATAAGGAGGGGTGGATGAGCACTAGTGGGAGGAGGATCCTACAGAAAGCCAGAAAAATCTTCCAATTTGAAGGAAACTCCTACTGTGTTGGACAGGAGCATGTACCACCTCTCCTGGCAGAGCCTCCTGCTCTCAGCCACTCTGTTCCTTGGCTTTCCTTCCACTCTAAGGTGTTGGCTCTGCTGCCTCCCTCAGCTTCTCCATCACCTGTGCAGAGTTGGGTCTCTCAGCTGGGAGGGCACTTTGCCATGGCTGTGGAGCACCAGGCTGTGTGGGCAGCTGCCTCCTGCCTGTGCCAGAGCTGTGGGAGCACAAGGGAGAGAAAGGACTCTGCATCCCTGCCCTGCACAGCTCCCCGTGCTCAGCTCACCCTCCTGAGATGTTACCCAGATGGCCTGAACAGTTTGGGGAGCAGATTCTCTTCAGTTGTGTAAAGGCAAATAGGCTTTGAAGTGACTAAACTGCTACAGCAATAGTGCTGGGAAATTCAGATGGTTTGGGGAATTGATTTTAGGTTTGGTTCCCTCAGTTGCAGCCAGAGGCTGTGGCACACAGCAGGAAATGCTCTGCCACATTCACACTGCCCTGGTGGCATCCTGAGCTAGAGTTAGGAGGAATCAATCAGAGACAGCAGCACCAAAGCTCAATGCAATGGTTCCCCAGGTTCAACCTCATGTTGTACAGCTCTTCCCAACATAATTCCAGCATGGTTGGACATCAGGGAGATTATCCTGAGTCAACAATATCTCTGTGGTGTGATATGCTTCATTTCCAAAGGGCTTGGTGGGAATACTTGTGGTTAAAGAGGAAGGGCTGAGGGAGTTGGGGTTGGTTAGCCTGGAGAAGAGGCTCAGGGGTGACCATAGAACCAAGACACATCCAGAGGATGAGGATACATCTATAGGATTGAGGAAGAGGTGAGAGAATTTGGTTTGGTGAGCCTGGAGAAGAGGCTCAGGGGTGACCTCCAACTACCTGAGAGAGTTGGAGAGAGGTGGGAGATGTCTGTCCTGCCGTGGCTAAGGGAGAGGACTAGAGGGAATGGCCTTGAGCTGAGCCAGGGCAGAGTCAGATTGGATGTTAGGAGAAATATTTTCCCTGTGAAGGTGTTCAGGCACTGGGATATTGCCCAGGGAGGTGGTGGAATCACCATCCCTAGAGGTGTTTAAGAGACATCTGGATGTGCCACTGGAGGATCTGGTTTATGGGTTCCAGCAACGACACATTAATGGTTGGACTTGTTGATCTTAGACATCTCCTCCAACTTTGCTGATTCTGTGATTCTGTTCTGTGATTCTCTGATTCTACCCCACGCTCAGAGATTGCTGAGCCCACCACGAGCTGACGAAATGCCACACATGGAAGTTAAAGAGAGCTTGAGATTGCCACTGCAGCTGTGATCTGCTGACAGGATGTGGCACAACCCAAAATTCCAGTCAGGCTAAAATCAAATTAAAGTTTCCCAGCATGATATTTTAGGTGTGTGGGGGGGAAAATCATAAAAAAATAGAAGCTGGCAAATAAAGCCAAACCCCAAACAAAAAAAACCCCCACAGAGTTCAGCTGGTGGATGGAGTTACATTAAGGGAATGGAAATTAAAGGCTTTTCATAGAGATCTTCAGTATAATTTGATGGAAGACTTTAATTATTTCAAAGTGCCTAAGAAAAGGAGCTTGGAATGATTTGGGGGGGGGGGGGGCTGAGCTCTCATAAAAATATCTCTCTTCACAAGCATTTTGAGCTGCTGTTGGGCTGAAAGGCTGCTGTCAGCTCCAAGAGAGGGATCTGAAAATCCTGTGTCCCCCATCCTCCCCAGAGACCAATTCCTGCATGAGTGGCAGTCAGGCATGGAGGAGAAGGCCAGGGAGGAGGCGGGTGCAGGGAGAGCAAAGACTTGAGTGCTGCCAAGCAGCTATTTATCTCAGCCTTCCCAAGGCACAGAGGATGGAGAGGGCTCCTGGCTGGGAACGTGAGGAGGGTGGGATGGGAGGGATTTGGCTCTCTCTTGGTGTTTCAGACAGTGGAGGTAGAAAGCATCTTCTCCCAGGCACCCCAGGGATGTGTCCATTGAAGCTGTTGTCACTCATCCAATTCCTGCTTGGACAGCCCAGGAACTAATGGGGCTTTGTCTAGTCTCCAGGTTGACATAAATTCCTGTATCTGGAGAATGTTCATTCTTTCCCTGGGACTTGGATGCTCTTCTCCTGCCTCCAGCCTGCTCCATTTTAGGCAGAAATGTGGCCTCTTCACACTCTTGAATGCTCAATGGTTTGGATTCCTTCCCTTTCCCAGATGTGTCATTTTGGGATGCATTTCCCTACCTCCTCCAGGAGAAGGGGGAGGGCAGGAGATTGCAGGCAGTGTAGGGGCAGGACTATACAGAATCTCAGAATCATTTAGGTTGGAAAAGTCCTCCAAGATCATCAAGGCTAACCTTTGACCCATCACCACCTTGTCAACCAGAGCAGAGCACTGAGTGCCATGCCCAGTCAGTCCTTGAACACCTCCAGGGATGGTGATTCCACCACCTCCCTGGGCAGCCCTTTCCAGTGTTTTAACAACCCTTTCCATGAAGAAATTCTTCTTTACTAGAATTCTACCCCCCAACCATAGATGGTACTGTGTGGCTGCTCCTCTCTGAGCTTCTGCTGGGCTGAGGTTGGAGCAGAGTGATCAAGGCTGATGGAGTTTACATTAAGGAATGTTTTCTTTTTAGCTGACCTAAGTTAAAACACCATGAAAAGCAGAGATTTCAGGTTGCTGCTCAGATCTGCTCTCACTCCTGCAGATCTGTCCTGTGGTGGAGGATGACCGTGAGGAATGGCAGTGGTTCAATGAAACTGGGAGTCTTGCCTGGCTCACTGCAGCCCAAGGGTTGTGTAGCACCAGGAAATTCCCATTACACTTCAGGATGCCTTTCCTTGCTGTGCTTTCTATCCCTTGTGAAGGTCCTGATGTTGGTTTGACTGTGTGTGGCTTTGGGGGGGCTCTGTGTGCCCTCCCAGGAACTCATTGGGTCCCCTCTGGTGTGCCAACCTGGATGCTGGATAAGAGCACCTGCAGGGATGTTCTGGGGATGAACACAGCCAAGGAAGCTCATAGGAATAGATTGGGGAAAAAAAAACACCCCAGAACCAAATTGGATAAATAGGTGAAATAGGGAGAACAGTGGAATCCATTCCCAGAGAATGAATTCCATCACAGTAGAAGGCAGAAGCTCATTTCTCCTGTCTGTGGGGATGGGTGTTTGGCAGAGAGCTGGGAAAAAGGCAGTGTTGGTAGCCATGGGGATGGGAGGGAGATGGGAGGGGGATGATGCCATGAGGATGGGAGGGAGAAGCCATGGGGATGGGATTGGGGATGATGCCATGGGGATGGGAGGGGATGCTTGCTGTTGCAGGTAGGATCCAGGGCAAAAAAAATCAAGCACATATTCCCTTGGCTGCCCCAGCCAGGTGAGTTGTCTTCATTTCAGCAGCCTCTTGTCCCTGCCAAGCACAGGGAGGCATCAGGCTCTTGGGTGAAGCAGCTCCAAACAGGGAGCTGTTGGGATAAACATCCTCACGAGTCTCTAGGGAAATGAACTCTGTTTTCAGGAGCTGGAGGGACTGCAGTCCCACAGCCTGCTGCAGGAGGCAGGGAGCAGGCAGACAGCTTCAGAGAGGAGCTTGAGCTGAAGGAGCTTCGCTTGTTTTCAGCCCTAACGAGCAGCTGCTTGGAGAGGTCCTGCAGGACAGTGTGTCTGAGGCTGGTCAGGGGCCAGAGTTAATCCAGCACGTCAGTAATAGCAAATTATGCACTGTTTATTGCTGAGAATGTTGGTTTTTCAATGGTTTTTTATCCTTGATGTGTCAAAGGCTTTTCTGCACTCATCGTTCTTTGCTGCATTTCCTCCCTAAAGCTGCTGCAGAAGGAGAAAAGGAGTCTGTGCTCCAAGCTCCTGCCTGGTGTCACTGCAGAAGTTTGGGCTGTGCATTTAACCTTTTCTGTCTCAGCCAACCCCCTCCCTCCCACATCCCATCTCCTGTGCTCTGCAGGTGCCTGTGCCATCACACACTTGTGTCACTGGGTGGAATCAGAGTCCTTCATGAACCCTGGGAGCTCCTGCAGATGATCTGATGCTCAGAGCAGTGGCTGAACCCCAGGTGTGAAATAGCCTTCCTGATGTGCATGTCATCTCAGGCTGCTGTGGTACAAGAGCTGTTTGAGCAGAGTGGTGGATGCAAAGAGCTTCCTTAGCAATATGTCTTGAAGGCAGGGACTATTCCTAGCCCAGGAAGCAACTGAGAGGATGGCAGTTGGGTTTGGGTGTAATTTGTGGCTCTCTCTGCACACACCAGACTGTCCTTGTCCTGTTAGTAACACACTGGGGTCACCAGCTCAGTGTGCTCTTGGAGGGTTTGCTGTTGAAGCAGCAGCATTTGTTGGGGGTGGTAAAGAGAAAATGATGCTCTAATGTTAATGATTTAACTGTGGCCAAGCAGGATGAGGATGGAGGGGAAGAAGAGCTGCTCCAGTTCAAGCTGGGTGGGCTAAGTGATCACCTTCATCCACCTGCAAACCCCTCAGTGTTATCCATCCCTCAGGAGGTTTGTCCCTCTCCCATCAGCAGTTTGGAAACTGCTTTTGGAAAGAAGTTTAGCATTAATAACTTTGCTTTTGGGGGCAGGAGAAGATGCAGAGGTTGCCAAGCTGCCATTTGACAGCAGTGAGCAACCATCTGCTGGGCTGATGGCTACTGGGCAGCTGGAAGAGTTGGAAGCCTGCTGGGCTGCAAACTGGTTCAAAATGAGTTGTGCTGAATCACAACCACTCAGAACTTCCTCTGCTTGGAGTGTGTCTGAGCTGAAGTGGATTCCAGAGGGTGGAGGGAGAGAAAACCCAAGTGGTTGCTGTGAGCTGGGGAGTTAAGGCAGCCTGGAGAGCAGTTTATGCCTCGTGGCTGAGTTCAGTAAGCTCTAATTGATGATTTTCCCTTCATTTGGGGCATGCATAACATCTTTCCCTGGTGGATTCATTGCTGCCTAGTGGGAGTTGAGCTAAACTCGCAGTTCTTCCCTCCGTGGAGGAATTTTCTCTTCTTTATTAGACTATTATTTCAGGAAACTCATAGAAACAGATAATTTTGGGATTTTCCATCCCCATGAAATTTGATTGAGGCATAAATTTTGACCATCATCTTCCAGATTGATCCAGGATGGGCTATTGAAACCTCCACTGTGTGTGCCTTGTTTTGTCTGTTATTGAGACCAAACCAGAGGTGTTCGGATCAGAAAGAGCAAACTGAGGATGTCAGATCTGAGTCCTGTTGGCTCACCAGGCCAGACAGGCTGTGAATTTGGGCTTTAGGGTAAGAGTTGCATTAGGATATGAGCTAGGTGTTTGGATGGATTCTAGGTCAAGATGCAAACATTAACATTGGGCTAAGTCTAGTTAATGAGGACAATGTATGATCTAGCTGGAAGAGAATGATGTGCTGAAGGTTTTCTGAGTGCCCAGCGTGGGCATAACTTAGTCCCTTTGTACTTCCCTCATTTAACTGGAATTGATGTCAAGCCAGTGATGAGAACCACTGAAAAGCCAAGTCTGGAAAGGGTTGCTCCTTGCTCAGTTTGGAAATTGGCTGTTGCTGATGAGGATGGGAGCTCTGGGAGCTGTTTGGAGAATGCTGAAGTCAAGAGCACAGACAGCTTGATTATAGCTAACTTGGAGCAGCAGCAAGGCAAAGGTGCTCAGAATGAATTTGTTCAGTGAACAAATTTGTTTTTCACACTGAGGCAATGTCCTGTGCCCTTGTAGGGCTCTGTGCTACACTTTGCTAATGAAGCCAACTGATCTTTGCTTGCTGCACAATGAACCCCTGGGGAGGGTCCACAGCTGTGGCATCACTCTTCAGCTTGTATCACACTGCAGAGAGGAGTAAGAGTGGAGTGAAGTCTCTTTAAGTGTCTGTGAGGTTTCTCTCACATTAATTTTTCATAGTGATGGTAAAATGCGACACCATTGGAGTCATAGAATCATGGAAATGGTTTGGGTAGGAAGGGAGTTAAAGATGATCTTGTTCCACCCCCTTGGGCAGGGACACCTCCCACCAGAGCAGGTTGCTCAAGGCTTGATCCAACCTGGCTGTGAACACTGCCAGGGTTGGGGTATCATCATCCCTGGGCAACCTGGGACAGTGTCTCACCACCCTCACAGGGGAAAAAACTTATTCCTGATCTCTAATCTCAATTTCCCTCTTGCAATTTATCCCCATTATATTATAGAATCCTGGAATGGTTTGGGTTGGAAGGACCTTAAAGCTCATCTATTTCCACCCCCTGCCATGGGCAGGGACACCTTCCACTAGCCCAGATGGCTCAGAATCAATGCTGAAGCTCTTTGCTGGCTGTTGGCTTTGACTCAGGGCTTTCCAAAGTCTAGTTTTCCTGGCCATTCAGCAATGTAAGTCCTATCAGCACTTCTGGAGATGTCTTTTGTGTAGGAGAGCTTAGCTCTCTTGCAGGAATGAGTCTGTCTGGGCAGGATCTCTGCAAGGAGAGAGCTTTAGCCTTGCCAAAGGGAGAGATGGTGAATAATGTAGGCAGAACCATATGTGAAGTCTGGAGCTGCCCAGGAACTGTGTATGTAAAGTGGCCAAATCTTTGAGGAACAAAGGCTGAACCAGGCATGGAGCAGTTATCTTGAGGCTTATGAAACTTGAGTGGTGCTTTGTTCAAAGGCACTTCTTGTCTCAGGCAAGCTGCTCTGAATTCCCTGCTAGGCAGAGGCTCTCCAGGCCTCACAATGAATACATCAAAGGCCCTGAGACAGATAGAGGAGCATGGTGAGAAACTGAGAGGTGCCAGAGCCAAGGAGTCGTGTCTCTTACTGAATTCTCTGTGCTGAGGGGAAAAGCTGAACAACTCCTTGCCAAGGATGTGTGTGTGGAGATGTGTCTGGTCTCCAGCCCAGTGCTGTATCGACAGGCATGATGTGAAACCCTTTTGCCAGCCAACATTGCCTCTCTGCTGTCCTTTCACCAGCTCTGCTACAAGGATACTCCTCCTGCTGAGCCAGGAGAGGGTGAGGGCTCCTCTCCCAGTGAGCTCATTTTGAGAATCTATTGGATTCAAGGAAAATCCCATTTTCTCAGCTTCACATCCTCAGCAGCGACCCAGGCAGGGAGGTTAGCCAATACTACCCCCAAAAAAATCTATGCTTGCCCTAGGACAGCCAGTACTATCCCCAAAACCCATCTAAACTTGCACTGTCTGGCTGAGATTTCTCCTGTGGCTGCTCCTCGATGTGGGATTTGGGATGTTGTTACCCCAAGCAGAGAAGTGCCAGAGTTTCCCTGTCTCCTCCATCCCTCTGGGTGTTTCACCTCCATAGCACAGGAGCTCTGCACCCCTAATTGCTGCTCAAAACTTACTCAAACACATAAATGTCTGGTTGGAAATCTTTGTTCCTTTCCACACTTTTGCTCCAAGCAGGATTAAAAGCTTCTCTCATGCAAATGAATGCCTTCAAATACAACATCACATACCAGTTTGGGCTTTGATTCTGCTTTCCTGGGAAAGACTTTATTGCTGCAAACCTTTTCTGCATCTGGTTGTTGTGTGCAGCTCTAGAGTAGCACGGAGCATCTCCCAACTCCTGTGGTTTTGTTTTTTTTCCTTGTTATACCTTTAGTTTTGCAGGTTTCCATGCTCTCTTGGGCAGAGTTTTCTCCTCTGCTCTCCAGCCTATCACCCCTGTGCTTTCTTGTGCCTATTCTCAGCTTGGCATCTGTCCTCTTTCCCACCTCCTTCCCAATGCATATGCTTCCTCTCAGCCAAACACACACCCAACAATTCTTACTCCTTTAAAATATACAAACCAATCCCTACAAATGTTTTCAGGCAGCTACAAATTGCCTCCTCCTAACCTCCAAGATTAGCCTTTTTGAGCCTGTGTGGATCAAATTGTTCTTTGGGTGCAAGATTGGAGATGAATCTATTTGTTTCACTTAGAGTTTTGGCAGCTCTAAAAAGAAGCACAAGTAGCTTTTTGGCCATAAAGCACTTCTTGCAGGTTGATTTGGTAGAAGCTGCTTTGTTTTCCTTTCTTTTCCCTCTTGAATCTGCCAGGGACTCTAAGTTAAATAAATAGATTAATCTTCTTGCTGTAGCCCAGAGATCAGGTTGATGCATTTAAGAGCTTTTTCTCCCTTTAGACTTGTGAGATGTTCATAGATTCAATTCATATTTTAGCCCTTCCTTCATGTGTAAAGAGACTCAGTGGTTGCAGTAATTCTTCACCCACAGCAAATAGGACTTGGTGCTCCTCGGATTTCTTTGAGAGAGCTGAAAATTTTCCATCAAAGCATTTTTGATAAAAGGAGGATTTTTGTGGTTTTTTTTTTTTTTTTTTTTTTTTTTTTTTTTTTTTGTGGAGAAATATCAGGTTTGGGAGGGGTTGGGGGAAACTGCCTCAAAGCTGAAGTTCTCCTTCAAAAGTAAGAGTTGATATTTTGCAAAGCTTTGTGTCTTGAAGGTTGAATTGCAGTGAGCCAAATGGCTGAGAGCTGCTTTCCCAAAGTGGATAGACTTATCAAAACAGAACAGTGAGGAAAGTGTGGCAGAACTGGAAAGAAATCATTGCTTTTGAGGAGGGGAAAATGGGTTTCTGAGCAGCTCTGCTTTGAGAGGGGAAAGGTTACACTGAGTGTGAGGAGACCTTGTCTATGAGCCACTACCAGTATAAATAGCTGAACTCAGTCTTTGGCACCTCATAAAACTGATCCTGGAGAGTTTTCTGGGGTTTTTTTGCTTCTCAGTGAGAGATAGTCAAGCAAGTTTGAAGCACTGAAGGTTTAATGCCAACTGGGACTTGACTCTTCACTCCCCAGGGAAAGGTTTAGTGCTGCTAAAACTGTGTGGTGTGTCCATGGCCTTTCCCAGTGTGGCACTGGGAAAGTGTAGATGCCTGGCTGGTCTTTTCTCCTGCCTGGGTGATCTCCAGCCATTTGCTGGCTGAGATCTGTGTCCCTGGTAAGGTCTGTGTCCCTTCTCTGTCCCTGCAAGGTGGATGTTTGACCTTGGTGGAGCTTGACTTCCATATACACAACCCAAGAGAAGGGAATAGTTGGGCTGAGCTTGTGTCCTAGAATGGTTTGGATTGGAAAGGACCTTAAAGATCATCCAGTTCCACCCCCTGCCATGGGCAGGACACATTCTACTAGCCCAGATTGCTCCAAGCCCTGTCCAACCTGACCTGGAACACTTCCAAGGATGAGGCAACCACCACTTCTCTTCCATTTGATCCTCTGAAAAAGCCTCAATAATTTATTCTTTATTGGAGCAAAACTGAGACTCCAAACCTCAATTTTTATCTGTTTCTCAGTGCAAGATAATCACTGCTTTAAAGCCTTTTTCCTTCTCCTGGTTAAGCTTTTTATGAAGCCAAAGTTCTGTTTTCATTTACTCAGTGTCTCACAGGTTGCTTTGCAAGGAGAGACTTGTTGAGCAGCTGAGATTCTGCTCACCTGGGAGTGTCCCCACACCACCTCTGCTGGAGAGATCAGTTTGCATTTCTCCTTCCAGAAATACTCTCTGCTACTTGGCTGTACTGTACACTGTGCAAACTCTCTGCTCTCTCCCTCACCAAACAGAGTCTGATGGAAGTGATGACCTGCAGAGCAGCCAGGAGTTTTCTGCTGAATAAATGTGGCTTGATAGGAGAGTTTTGACCTCTTTCCAGTGGAGAAACAGCTGGAGCACAAGGGGATTGTGTATGCCAGGGGTGGGGAAGGCAAATCAAGCTCTTCTTGCTGCTTTTTAGCTGATTTGGAGCCAAACCTGCCCAGAAACTTTCTCCAAGGTAAACACCCTTCAGCCTTGTAATTATTATCATCATTAGTTTGTCTGAAATGGTTAAAGATTGAGGTGATATCACCACACAGAGCTGTGAGATGAGAGAAGCAGTGCTGGTGTGGCCAACTCTGGCCCTTGTTTAGTGGCAGCTTGTTGTCCTCCCCAGCTGGAGGAATCCTGCATTTCTCCTTCCACCTCCAGACTCTTCCCCCAGCCTTAGCATGATGTTTTCCCTTTAAACAGAACAGCTTCAAGCCAATTAAGTGTGTCTCACACAGCCCTCACTGTGGGAGACCACAGTGCTGCTAACTGCTATTGTTTGTTAATAAAAATAAATTGTGGGCACCAGGGAGGGAGAAAATGCCACGTGGTCTTAGTTTTCCTTTGGTTTATTTCCCAGTGAGCAGTGGATTGGCACAAACAGGGAGAGCTGATGTCAGGAGGGCTGTGCTGGGGTGGGTTGGCAGGGTTTTGGTCCTGTGATGCCCATGTATGTTGTGTTCCCCCATCCTTGGCTCAGATGCTCTGTGTGGGGTGTAAATCATTGCTTACAAGCTGCAGTGCCAGGCTGTGAGCTGGAGGGGGATGAGGCACAGGCAAACTGGGGGTTTGCTGCTGCCAGGAGCAGTAATTTCTGGCAGAGGGATGGGATAGCCAAAGCAGCCTCCTCTTTGCCATGCCATGAAGCTGGTGAAGCTCATCCATCACAACTCTCTGCTGCAGCAAAGTGGCTCTGCCAGGGAGGGTTACACCAAACAGCCCTGTCAAGGCTCCACACTTCCATATATTGGGGGTTTTGCTCATGGGACTGGGTAAATCCATCATTTTAAGCACCTCAGTGTCTGTTTTCTCAGCTGCCACAGGAGTTGGTCATTGAAGGCTCTGCTGTGCCTCCCAGTGAAACAGGGCAGAAAGTCACAGCACACAGCCTGGAGCTCTCTGGACTTTGCCAATGTGGTTTTACTGCCTAAATGGCCTGGTAGAAAACCACCTTAAACCCATTCTTAGGATAAACTGAGCTGCCCCAAGAAATAAGTTTGAATGTTGACAAGTCAGTGCTGTAATGGGCCATTTGTAAGCCTAAACTGAGGGGGCAGGTGAGGGTTTCACACTCATCATTCACTTCACTGTGCCAGCAGAGCTTGCAAGTATTGACCTACCCTGGGAGACCTGATAGGTCTTGTGATAAACCTGGGGAGGAGAGGATAATTGAATAAAGATGTCCTGTGACTCAGCCTCAGACTGGAACTGAAGTCTCCTTGTGTTCCCAGGTCTGTGGTTGATAATGCTGAGGGAAATCTAACCCTGAGATAGCTGAGTGTCTGTGCAGAGTGTGTGAGGAATTAGGATGGGTACAGAGTGCTTTTATCTCTGAGCAGTGATAGGAAAAGTTGATCAGGCTTTGCTAATTCTGGGGGGGATTGAGAAGGGTGAGACAAGCGAGAAGTCAGGATTGTGCAGAGAGAAAGTTAAAGAAAATAATCCACCAGAAATGTCAGGAATACATTTGTCCTTCTGCTTCACTGCCTCCAGAATTCTTTTCTCCTTCAAGTTTCTTGCTGCTTTTTCTGGAAGTCACGAAGGGTGGAGGAAGAGAAGAAGAAGAGAGGGATGAGAGAACACAGCTAGGAGAATAAAAACTAAAAAAAAAAGAAAAAATCCACTTTTTGCAGCAGCTGAGCAGATGTTGATCCCCAATATCACTCACTCTGGTGTTGGCTCATTGACCCTCATGGAGCAGTGGAGTCACTGTGGTGTGATGGAGAGTTGGAGGTGCTTTTATCCCCCTGACACCAGGGGAAGAGAGATGACAGAAGCAGTGAGGCTGGAAAGGACCACAGTGGGGCTTCTGGTCCAGCCTAGAGCACATGGCTCAGGGCTGTGTCCTACTCAAGGAGGTACCAGAGATCATAGAGTTTTAGGGGTTGGAATGGAGCTTAGAGATGATCCAGTCCCAACCCCTGCCCTGGGCAGGGACATCTCCCACCAGAGCAGGTTGTTCAAGGCTTTATCGAACCTTTGAACACTGCCAGGGTTGGGGCATCATCATCCTTGGGCAACCTGTGCCAGTGTCTCACCAAACCACTGGTGTGGCTCTCACCTTGGGGATGTTCATCCCTGGCAAATGACAGTGTGAATGGTGTGAGGAGAGGAAGAGTGGCTGGAGGTAAAACAGCCTCTTTAATGCTGATGAAATCTGAAACGAGACAGAGTTTTTATAGGAACATAGAAATTGCCAGACTGGAACAGAGCTCTGCCTTGTGGTGTTAAGTATCCTTTTTTAGTACTAGCAGCTTCCAGAAGCTGTGTGAGGAGTCTTGCCCCAAGGGGTGATTCTTCCAACCCTCCAACACAGGGAGTTAGCCAGTGCCTGGCAGCAGGGAGGGTTTCCATGCCATCCAAATCTTACTTTAATCCTTTTCCCCTTCCAAATTCACTCTTGTAATTCCAACTATTCATTCCTTTTATACATGTCCATCCTTCTCTCAGCCTTCCTGAGGTTCTGACTGCAACAATACCTACTGGTAATGATTTACCCATGCTAATTATGCATTTTTGCAGAGGGGAAACATATTGTTGGGAGCTTTAAATGGAGTGATTTTTCAGTTTAATTGAACTTACATCTCTGTATCCCCAGGGCAGGTTTGCAATGCAGTTCCTCCCCTCCCCCTGAGACACACAGGCACTTTCTCCAGCCCAGCAACAGTGACTTGTTGAAATGTTTTTCAGGTTCTTTCCCTCTTGTCTGTTCCATTTAAATCTGAGCGTCTGTGCAGAGGAAGCTTTGCAGGAAAAGAAACAGCTCTCTTTGCTGGTGGAGAGAATGAGAAAAAGGCTCTGTTAAGTTGTTTGTTGATATTTCCTGACAGTTTCTCCGAATTCCTTGCTGCTCTGCAGCTGTTAAATTTGTTGTCTCAGCTGTGAGGATTACTCGAGCTTTGCTTGAGCTGCATTTTCTCACCATTCATCAAGCTGCTGGTGATGCACAGAAAGATCCATCAACACCAAAGCCACCTCCAAACTCAAGTGTGGGTAAAACTCTGCCTCTCTCCCAATTGCCTGGAGAAGACACAAGTTGCTGCCAAGCTTTTCCAGGCTGTTTGTGGTTTCTCAGGGAGTTTGCAGGCGATGCTGGCGAGGGTTTGCAGCAGGGTTGTGTCAGGATAAAGCACACAGAGAGGGTTTGGGGGAGCCTGAGCTTGGCATTGCCTTCCAGTGCAGCTGGAGATGCTGTGCCATGTCTTGCTGGGATGCAGCTCATCTCCAGAGCTCCCCAGATGTGGCAGGGCAGGTGGCACACAACATCTGCAGGGGGGTGGTGGTTTTGGCAGTGTAAAGAGGAATCACTGGCACAGGTTGTGCAGAGAAGCTGTGGCTGCTCCATCCCTAAAAGTGTTCCAAACCAGGTCAGGTGAGGCTTGCAGCAACCTGGGCTAGTGGAAGGTGTTCTTGACCCATGGCTGGGAGTGGAACTAGATCTTTAAGGTCTCTCCTAACCCAAACCATTCTAGGACTCTATGAAATAACAGTGCACATGAATTTCTTGAGTGTCCTTGGCAGGCTGGGCAGAGAAAATGAGATGTGGCTGCAGTTGAGTCCCTCCTTCTCATCCTTCCCTCCTTC
>NW_008685149.1:0-2303 GCF_000695815.1 Acanthisitta chloris | reverse complement strand
TGCTGACCCCCTCAGATAAGGGTACCTTGGAGTGAAGGTCGATTTTGAGAAATATATTCCACCCACAAAATCTGAGGATCTCCTGTAGACCCAAATCCCCCCCCTTTGGCAGGGTTGATTAAGAACAGGGGAGTCCATCCCCGTTGGAATCGGTATTAATTGCGCTATGACTGCCTTTGGGTATTGTGCAGGGAGGAAATGGGGTCCATGCCATAATTTTTATTTCTCCAGTACTATCAGAGTCAACAACCCTTGGCAGTACAAAAAGCCCTGACAATGTGGCAGAAGATCTTCCTAATAACAGCGCGTGTTTATTAGGGGGTAAGGGTCCTGAAAACTTTGTGGGCAATAGGTGAAACGAGGAATCAAGCAATGTTATTGTGTGGGCGGTCGCCAAGTCCAGTCTGGCACTTCCAGGTGTTGCTGGGTGGAGACCTGAGGCGGTGCTGCTCCAGTCTGGAGAGTGTGGAAAGTCTGCTGTGGGATTTGTGTGTGCGTGCGTCGCTGCTCCGCGCTCCGCAGTCGGTTTCCCTGTATCAGTTGACCCTGGAAATCATACCTGGACCGGCATTGATTAGCGAAATATCTGCCTTTTCAGCATCTAGGGCAGATTCCGGGAGCTCAGGGTTTGGCGCCAGCGTTAGCAGCCAAACAAGTCTTTTTCGAATGACCAGCTTTCCCGCAACTATAACAATTCCCAGACCCCCCCGGACCACACATGTCTGCCATAGCAGCAGTCATGGTTTCAAATTTATGTTCCACAGTACTGATTCTGTTGCAGGCTTCTAGCATTTCTACCAGAGTGGGGTTTGGATTAGGGAGGGATTGCAAGAGCCTTTTACAATCAGTATTAGCATTTTCCACAGCTAGCTTTAATAATAAAATTTCTCATGCCTCTGCATTGTCCAGCTGCCTATCCAAAGCTTGCTTTAATCTATCAATAAATTGCATATAAGGTTCCCAGGGCTCTTGAGTGATCGCGGTAAAAGCTTTTTGCTGTTTTTGCATTTCAGGGATTTTTAAAAAGGCTTTTTTCGCTTCCCCATGAACCGCTTCCAGGGTTTCCCGTGGAATATCCCGGGCTTGGGCTATTGAATCAGAGTGCTGACCCGAGCCTGTGAGGTGCTCTACAGTCAGTGCAGCCACAGCCGCATTAGCATGCCCTGAAAAAGTTAAGAGGAGCTCCTGGAGTTCCCTCCTCCAGTGTGATTCCCATAAAGCAAACTGCATTGAAGTTAGCAACAATTGTGCTAGAGATTTGAAGTCATATGGAGTCATAATGTAGGGATCAAAACAGAAGTAGACTCATAAAATACAGAGAAAAAAGCCCGTGTTCAGCAATGGTACGACACAGTTCCTTAATCATTGGAAAAGACAAAGCCTCCCACTGAGCCCCCCGTCCTTGATAAATCACAGAGGCTACAACTGTTTTAGCGATTTCCAAATCTCCCTCCTTCAAGGCTTCTAATCTTATGTTACCCCATACCTCCTGTGGGTTAAGGGGCCAGAATTGTGGCCTTTTACCAGGGTGTATTGGTCTCGATTCAAAAAGATATCCCTCCAGGGGGTAGCCCGCAGCACAGGCCTCCGAGGGTCCGTAAGATTCTTGACCCTCTGCTAACTCTGAGGGTGTTGTAGAAGAAACCTCCTCCCCCTCTTCTATGTCTCTCTCGGGGGAAGACTCTCTGCTCCCCATGTTTCCCACAGCTCACCTCTCTTCTCCGGAGGGATTTAGTGCCGGCCGGCTCCTGCTTCCTTTCAGCAGATCATTCAAAGTTCTGAGGGACTCGCGGCAGGCCGCCTGATAGGCGGTTATCGACCGATCACGCCGTCAATACGATACGCATCACGTCGGGGTCACCATTTGCCGTGATTGAGAGACGGGATGCAGCTTGATGCAAGCAAAATGTCGGTTTATTAGGCTGTCGTGGACAAAGTTATACTAATTTCGGCTAAGCGTGTCTTTTACTGATTGGCTATCAAAAACAGAGAGGGTACATATTCATTGGTTAGTACAGAAAAAACAGCTTACAGTTAAACACCTTTTTTTCCTTAGCAATAACTCTTCTTTCAAGGACAGTTCCTAGCCAGCATGCAGGCGCTTTCTGTTCAAGGGTCCCATCTCCACACCTACTCCTCCCAAGGCCCTCAGGCAACAAGTCCTAACCCATCCCCTGACTAGTCCAGACATGCTGGAGCCTTGCTGAAAGCAGCCAGGCCACTCCCAACACCTAAGCCAAGCACTTATCCCAGCACAGCCTGCTCCACTGGCTTCCGACATGGGCTGGGAAAGGAGAGAAAAG
>NW_008685148.1:61726-101851 GCF_000695815.1 Acanthisitta chloris | reverse complement strand
TATATATATAAAAGAGCAACATAATGGTACAAAATGTAATTAAAAATTTTTTTTAGGAGACTGCCACTTCTCCAAACCTTTATGGAGCAAAAGCCAAAAGTGATCATTTAGGCGACCATGTTGGAAAGAGTCTCCTCTCAGTTTTAGTAGGACTAAATAGTCCCCATTTCTTCACACCATTGGTGGTCATTACCTTTCCTGAAAGCTGTTTAAGTGAAGTAATTTTAATGGGAATGGGATATGAGAGACATTTGAAAGTAGCAATTGCCCCTGAATTTCCATGAAATCAGGGGGAAGATATTGTGCATAATGCCAAATATTTACTCCCTAACCTTCCTAATTGCAAGAAATCTAACAAACTGAATCTAGACAGAAGAGGTAAATAAGTATACAAATGTGTCTACATGCTTACATTGAAGTAAGGGTGCTGGAGACTGATGTATTCTGCCAAGATAGTGGTAGAGGGAATCCAGGATATTTGCTTAGTTACTTATTTGGCTCCACTAAAACAAAGAAATTTTAAATCTTTCTGCTTTGGCTGAAAAGCTCTATCTAGCAAAATCATGCATTTAACACATACTCAGAATGCCAGAGCTTTTCCACTGATCCCACTGAGGTTTTGTTTATGCCATAGTTTAACTAGTTATAGTTTGAATTAACCTTTCAGCTCAGAGGTATCAATTGATATGGTTTCTACATAGTGAGAGTAGGAAGGGATTGAACCAATTCTATGTTAGACATTCCCCATTACTCTTCTGAAATAAGTGGAAGAGCATGTACTTACACCAGAGCATATAAGACACTTGGATTGCTTTTAATGGACGGTCTTTGCATCTGCAATTCCAATTGATTCATTGCTTCCATGAAGCTGATCACGGCAGAAAACAGAAGGAGAAGAAACAAGAGAAAACAGTCCCATGAAACTGACTGGTTTGAAAAGCAAAAGATGGGCATTTTGCACGAAGAATGACTAAGAAGTCAAAGCCATTTCTTTCACTTCTACTGCACAGATTTTACTGTACTGACCATCCCTAAGGCCATTTTGGATTCTTGTAGCCTCCTAATATATGCTTCTTTTCTCAATTTTTAGGCCTCCTAGTAGTCCAAGAGCACAATCACCTCATCTATGGCACTGACTTGCAAAACTGATTTAAAGGGAAAACAGGCATGTTTCACTCTAGCAGGCATTTTCAGTGAGGGATTTTCACCCAAATGCCACTCCATGCAAAGTAAAATGCTAAGCCATTGGTATCAAATGAATCCCAAGTGTCCCACAAAAGCTGTCAGAGGCACAGAGTCATGATGGTTGATAAAGAAGAATAAGAGCTTACAAACATCTGATGTGAGATGGGATTTCTTGTTAGGAATTCACAGTTTATAAAAGATACTAAGTCCTGTCCTTCATGGAAGACAATAAAAATTTTCCAGTACATTAATTTAAGAAAAAGAGAGAAAAAACCTCACATTCACTGCATTTAGTTCTCCTATTATTCTATTAGACATGTGAGGTGGTATTGATTGGGGATTTGTGAGTGCAGCTATAGTTTGCAAGGCTGGGCCATAAGTGCATGTGATTGAACTTAAATCTTCAGACAAGCTGAAAATTCATACTGAATTTTTTGTTCTATTTCTTTTTTTTTTTTTTTTTTTAAATCTTTTCCTTGCGGCTTAAAATAAAACTCAATTTCTTTCGTTTCTGAGCTTTCTGACTCAGGGGATTTTAAAACCACTCTTACCTGAAATTCATTTTAAGACTAAACAAGTGTGGAGGCAGAAGTAAAAAGTGACAATTTTCATCCTGTCTTGTGCGCCATTTGGAATGTCAATAACAGTTTAATATCAGAGTTAGGATGGAAGCTGTGTGGGCTTTCTACCAGCAGTGTTTAGGCCTCATCAGTGAACTGACCTCAGCATCTGTAATTCCAGAAATAGGTAAATAAGCATACTTTAAAATTATCATATATAAAAGTGGGTTTCACCATCCCCACAATTTACTTGTATTGTTGTTTATTTGTCTGCCACAACATATACCTAATCCTTATATAGCCAGCTATCCAGCTTGCAATTAAGATATTAAAATATGTACTTTCAATATATTTTTTAGAGTTTAATGTGATTTAACCGTACTTCTATTTTCATATGAAAAATGGTTTTACTCTAATATTACAATTATTATTTAACAGTTTCCATTCAACTTTCAAAATATTTATTGTTTTGACATGCATGCCCATAACTTGGAGACAATTTAGCATTTTCACTTATAACTAAATCATATATCTTGCTTGCAATTTTCATATAATTTTAGTCAAATTAGCAGGAGTTCAAAATTTTGCCCTACCAATAACAATGCTAGTTTCTGATCACAGATGTGAGGATTACATCTGTAAACCAGCTACCAATCTCAGCTACCATAATAATGGGTTGGCTGGCCTTAGTGTTTAAAAGTATCTGAGTTACTCAAAATATAGTCTGTATAAAATGCACCCGATTGATAGTCTGTCACCTTCAGAATTAACTTGCTCAGAAGGCTCTTGCACACTTTTACCTGAGCTGGGTGGGAGTTGGACAATATATCTTCTAATATTAACTTTGATCCCTTATGCTTCTTTAAGAAAAGCTACCAGCATATTATAAAAACGTCTAGACTGAGCATTAGCAACTAATTTATTGTTAAATTTCTTATTGAGGTTGCAGAACTGTGAAGTATTGGTGAAGAGAACTGGTTTATTGTGGACTGCTGCTTTTTTACATATTGATACTTGTGGATATATTGTTGGGAAATATATTGAGCAAAACTTTCATTTTCTGAGTATAGAAACTGGCAAGGGCCAGTTAATTGTTTTTTAAACCATGAATGTCTGGACTATGTAACCACACTGCCAAAACATTACTGTAAAACAACAAAGACCCAGACTGTGAATTTAAAATAAAGCATATGTAGAGCTGCTTTCTTAAACTAGGAATAGTAACCTTTATTCCATTTAAATAGGAGGAACAGTGATTACACAGTACAAGATAAACATTTAATGAAGTTTTACTAGTCTTTCGTGAGTCTAATACTTTTCATTTATGCATCTCCCTGATACCCATATGTCATATTTACCTCTTGCAATCTGACTGAGCAACACTTTCTGATTAATCTTCACCTTCAAAGATATGACTCAGGGGGAGCACGCAAGGACACTCCAATTTTATAGTAGCAACATAACAGCAACTTGGAAACTGCACTTTTATTGATATTTGTTCCCATTTAATTTTGTACTAAATACTAACTCTGGTCTTATGCTGACGTATTTGAGATCAGTTTTGTTTATTCCATGCTGAGCGAACACACATCAGGTTTTTAATCATGCAGTTGGAAAAAATGTTGTAGATAATCCCTATTAATTTAATACAAAAATATTTTCCCTTTCAATAGGCACCTTACTGGGTTTCTGGAATATCAAAGTCCACTATCAAAACTCCTTTAGTGCTGATTTTTAAAGTGCGTGAGAAAGAACAACGTCAGCTCAGTAAGAGATATTAAGAAACAAGTCTGTAAAGTTGAAAGAGACCCTACATGATGGCTGAGGAAATCTCTGTGCTCTGGCATAGGTAAGCAAAAATCCCCCCAAAACCCCTTAGGTGTTTCCCTACCATTTTCCTGATTTTTCTGTGGACCACAGTGAAAAGATTCCACATATTTCCTATTTTCTAGTTCCTGCAGCACTTTATACGGTTTTTAGTTTTCATAGAATCATGGAATCATAGAATCAACGGGGTTGGAAGAGGCCTCAAAGGTCATTGAGTCTAACCCTACCATCGTTACTAGACCATGGCACTAAGTGCCACATTCAGTCTCATCTCGAAAATCTCCAGGGATGGTGAATCCATCATGTCCCCGGGCAGCCCATTCCAATGCCTGATTACTCTCTCCGTAAAAAAACTCTTCCTGATATCCAACCTAAACCTCTCAAGTTTATAGCCCAAGTTAATAACCTCCTTATAACTAAGCTATTAATTGTTTTCTTGCTATAAAGTTACTGACTCTTTCATACCTTGCTTCCAGGGGATGTAGAAAACAATCATTAATACCTCATTTTATGAATGCTAGAAAGAGGCAGGATGAGTTCAATGCATATATCTATGAAGATATTGACACATATAGTTCCAATTGACTTTAACTCCATAACACTGTATCTGCACTTAGCTATCAAATGAAATATGCTGAAGTACCTGCATCAGTCTCCAGTTCCTTTACTGTGTCCACAGTTAGTAACCCACATAAAGATTAGCTGGTTTGGTAGGAATAGTAGCAAGTAAAGACAAAACAACATATCTTTGTACATGATTAATATTTTTATAGTCAAACTTATTGTTAGAATGCTATAGATACCAAAATTGTAATTGAATTTTAAGAAGTGATTAAGCCAATTTATGGTGCCAAAGTTCTCAAGGATTATTAGATTTAATAAGAAAAATAAAAATGTTATTTTTCTACTCAAACTGCAACTTGTCAGAAATTAGGAACAGTGGGTGTATCAGCCTATACCTGTGCTATTCTTCTGCCACTGACCACTGTCAAAAACAGTCTAGGCTCTATAAATTTGTCTGATCAAGGACTTGTGTGCTTATTTCCTTATGTACATTCATATCTGTAAAAGTATAAAATTTACATATGCTTTCTGTACTATGCTGAATGACATTTCTCTCCAAGACCTACAATTTTTGTTCTAAATATAACTGAACTAATGAGATACTCACATGTTACAAGAGTCTGAGTACATTATATAAATGCAAATTATAGATATACACATACATACATATGTGAAGGATATATATTAACATCAATATTGACAGATATATAAAGCACTCTCCAATCATTTTTTAATAAGTTATAGTAGTTCTAAAATATTCTCAATGAATAAAAATATAAAAATAAATAATGATATCTATCCCAAATTGTTTATCGACATCATATTCAATGATTCTGTTTTGATTTTCTAGAGTGAATTCTAGGGTCAAATAGCAATGTTATTCAGCCTGTATTTTAGCTACAAATCCTGTATGCCTTTTGCATATCTGTGAACTTACAAAGGATATGAATAAATATATACCTGGGTACATCTTCCAGTCCTTTCCTAAGACACTAAGGAAAAGTCTGGATATTGCTACGCACACTAAATCTGAGACAAGTATTTCTCCTCATGATATTTCATATTTAAATGTATGGATATTTTCACTAAAAAAACCAAGATAAAATTAATGTAACTGTTTGACCCAAAGGCAATTTAATGAGAACTTCTGTAGCAATATGTACCAGCTATAAATTATTTCAAAAGCAATTTATAAAAGTGACAGGAGAGTACATATATGTAAATTCTCCAGCTGTTTGTTGGTCTTTGCTTCAAAATAAGAAGTTAGTACATTCCATTAATCCAGAATTCTTAATTCAAATATTTTAAAATATTCAAATTATTTCTCCACTATAAGGTGAAGAAATTCCAGAAAATTGTGGCTTTTGTTTTTTTCTCATGCCTAAAGAATTCAGATTTTTTATTTAAAGAATTTGACAGAGTTTTCATTTTCATCTGTGTTTCTGGTACCATGTCTTTTTACAAGTCTTGAAGGTCTGCAATCTAGATTAATTTTGGATCATATACCATATCAGAATATGGTCTTTCAGGGCTCTTATTTCCCTCAATCATTATTTTCAAAGCTTGTCTAGAGTTCTAGATTAACTACTTGGATGCTATCTGAACAGGAATACTTTCAATGTCTCACTATGTGCCTTCTTGTCTATTTTATCTCATCATAGAAATGATGTTGACTTTGAGCTTATTGAGAACCAAAACAAATGTGCAAGCATTTAGAGATCTAAATTTACTTGATGGTTAGGATTAACTGAAATTACTTACACAGCCTGGAAGAGACAACAAGAATTGCCACCTAAACACAGGCCTGTAAAGATCAATAGTCCCTTAAAATAGATCCTCCTCAATAACAATTCTTAAAATGATATTTAAAAGAAACTTTTTTCTTTTTTTTTTCAGGTTTATGAGTTTCATTTATTTAAATCATACCTTGGAGAGAACCCTTCTTCAGTAAGGAGTGTTTCCTTTATCTTCATCCTTCAATCTAAATGACCGTGTTAGAAGGAAATTATTTCAGAGACTTTCTTTGAAGGACTTCAGTTGAGGTGGGCATCTGGACTTTATCCAAGAACCAGAAAGAGTAAGAATCTGAAGAGCATCACTGTGCAATTACTCTTGCACTGGCAATGACAAAAGATGCTTAGTTCAACTTCGACTGTGCATGTGTCTGTGGTGAACAATACAGAACACATCATGTTTTACCTTCCAGCCTGGGGAGAGAGTCTGCTTCATGCTAGCTGGACAGACCATAAGCAGGCTCAGGCTTCTCATTAAGTTGAATTAAAATGTTGTCTTAACCATAAACATTCATGTTTATATCCTTTTTATATTCTTGGCAATGACCTCATTTGGCCATTTCTGTAGAAGAGAATGAAATATTTCTGAAGCTTTTAAAGGTACTTATATTTAAATAATTGTTTTCAATAATTTGCTACAAGTATTTATTCAGTTATTTTAAATATCTTATGTTTCCACATTCATTTTTATTAGTTATTTTTAACTCACACATAAATGGACTTTAGATCTGCAAAAATTGTGTGCATATCTGCTTAGGTGTATCTGTATACAAAACAACTTCTGACCAAATGAAAAATCTAAATCCAGTCACAATTGACTATGACTGTTTCTTCTGTTGTCAAAGTCATAAGCTAATTTTGTAACCCTGTTAATCTTAGAGTACTGTTATTTTTCCCTTGCAAAAGCTCCATTGTTTGGAATAAATATTTTAGAAATATAACAATTTGATTAACCTAGCCTAAAACGTTTTTGTGATTAAATTCTGTCCAGAATGAAGGTTAGTCCTCAGCAGAAGCAGAAGAGAACGGAAACTAGATCTGTTTGGACCATATTTCACAAAACAGTCTTCATCCTTTTTTCCATTTAAAAAAACCCCAAACCCAAAACACCCCAAAAAATGAAAGAATGAAGGTGAGAAAAACTATTCCTGTTCAGATTTTGTCTCTTCATTTCCCATCCCAGTCTTTAAATAAAATAATGTAGCTGTTTATTCATAAATAGAATTGAGATTTTACTTCTTTTAAATTTTTTAATAAAAATTGAATGAAAATTGAATGAAAACATGAAGTCATGAAAGCGTAGAATCCTTTAGTGGCAGCCATGTATTTACTGGATGACAGGAGTTTCAATGTGTGAAAAAGTTTTCCTTGATTTGGTCATTTAGAATGGGTACCACAGGATGGGAACATTTAGTTCCACGTGTGTCGTAATGAGTTCTCAGCTTTATTACTGCAGCAAATTAACTTGTACAGTTTTACCCATTTTTATCTCCTTACAAAAAGCCTTAGACGCTGGAGACAAAGGAGTCTCACCTGCAGAATAATGGCATTTCTGAAACGTAAACATGATGAAACTAAATCCATTAAATACCGCTGTAGGAGTTTTCATAGTTGGAGCAAAGTGTGAGATGAACATCCCCCTATGCATTTCTCCTTTTGATGGAATCCAGGATTTTAGGAACTTGTATGAAAGGTTGCTTTCTAACTGCAGGTCACTAAAAATAATTGGTGCCCACGGAAGAAATGGAGTCTATTGTTCCTGATTATATAATTTGTGATTCTTGGTATACAAAACATTTTACATGATATAGGATCACCTTAGAAATCAGCTTTGGATCGTAAACAATTTTCCATTTTGGTATAATTTTGAAATTATGAAGAAATATTTAAATTTCTGGTTTCTAACCGAATCTGAAAGCAAATATGTCTAAGTGCTGCTAGAAACACAGTTACAAAGAACATAGGAATTGTTTCTATAGTAAGAACCCCATGGTTTAAAAAGTATTACAGAAACAATACATTTTCTGACAACAACATTAGTATTATATATTTTATTATGAGGCTATGAAAGGGAAACTTCAGAAGAACTAGACAAACATATTACATATATAATCAAATACAGTTTTCTAAGGAATGCAGCTGTGAATTCAGAAGGTTTTTGGATGAGGTTAAGAGAAAGGGAAAGCCTCAAACTATCAATTTGTTGAAAAAAAAGGGGAAAACCCAACCTCTCCCCCCAAAAAACAACCAACCAAAAAAATCCAAAAACCCCGAAACCCTTCACCACAAATCACTAGTAATATGTAAAATACTTGAAGTTGAAAAGTCACAAGATCAGATGCCATTCCTGGGAGAGTTTAACTATTCAATTTTACACTGGAGAAGCACTAACAAAAAAATGGGGGAAGGGGTTAGTAACACGTCTAATCTTCTGCTTTATGGAGACAAAATAGATGAGTGGAGATACATTTGGATTAATTTTTAAGGAATAGAAAGAGCTTTGGACTTGGGAATTTTGTGATTATACTGAATGACTAAAAATAAGTATACTTAGTTATAGCAGGAAGCAGGTCATGGATGTCTAGCAGTACAAAAAGAAAATAAAAATTTTGACTCTATATACATTTGTTAATTTTTGCTTCTGCATCAGTAAAAAAAGCTAGCAAAAGCCTGCAATAAAGTTGGAAGAAGTTTTGGGCAGTGAGCAGTTTCTTTTTGAAGATAACCTAACTTCCTCCCTGGTGTAAGAGACGATAGGAACAGGACAGGATTAATCTGATTATTCATCTCTCTTTAAAGCCTTTAAGAAGATAAATAATTAGAAATGCAGAAGTTTCTGTAGCTGTACAGGGAATGTGTAGGATGGGAGGCAGTAAGCCCAAATCCATAAAGCATTATGAGGTAAATATTAGACTGTCGCTGTAGCTGAAGTGACGTTTACAATGCTTTCACTTAATTGCCTATACACTTCCATTATGTTAGACACTACAAATGGCCCAAATTTCACGAGCAGAGAGAACAAATAGTTAAAATCAACATGGACAATCTCACAATGAAGACAGAAGAGAAAAACAATCCACTAAGAATAAGCAACAGAGAATGAATGTATGAAAACTATAGAGAGGGTTAATCAAAGAATTGAAACATGACAGTGAAGCATATACGATGTAGTACAGAAGACAATGGGAAAAGTAAAAGAGATCCTAATAGAACAGCAAGGCATCAATCAAAGCATGTGCTAACACAGGAAGCAAATGAGAGAATTAGGAAAAACCATAGAATCTCGTACTGACTTAATGCATTGTTGACATTAAGCTGCTAAAAACAGTGAATAATGGAGTTGAAAACATATTTAAATCAGGTCTGATGGAAACAATCATAGACATGGTTAAATGAATCTGATAAAAACAAGCAGTACGAGGGGGACACCAACTATGACCCACTGGCATTAATCTTTGAAGTGAGAAGTAAGATGGTAAACAGAATAGTGCAATAAAAGTAGTAGCACTTTCTAGTGACTTTTAGGAGTAAATTGATACATAGTGTTTACTGTTTATGAACTAGCCATGAAAAATAGAAACTTGTTTGTTCAGAATAAATCTTTTATTTCACTACTTGACTTCTGCCTTGTTGCATCTGTAATGGTTTCTTTTCAAGTTCCATACAAACAATCAAGCACATACATTATCTTAAAGCATGCATCAGTTACCTTTGAAGTTAATTTTTAAGGAAGGTAAGGTACATTCTTTATTCCTATTGTGCAGTAATCATATTTTCCCACTACTCAGGAAACTCAGGAATTATTCAAGAAAAGGACTATAATAGGAGTACAATACGAAACTGTACATGTGTTGAACATTCTTAGCAAACTCAATTTGTCTTAACAGATGCTTTGTAGGGTCACGATCCAATTCTGGTATTGACTGCATTCAACTTTTCTATTAAAATACTGAAATTTGTAGCTGTACTGATAAAGTAAGATTCAGTTTCTTAGTTGATGTGACTTCTAGTAATGCCATTGACACAGTCTTGTCAGGCCTTCTATTTCTTTGTACTGGAAAATCTATAGACAAATTGAATTTATAGTATCTAGGCATTGAAAGTTTGTTTGTAGAGAAGGCCACAATTGCAGGGAAAGTGTTAGGACTCAGTAGTGTCCTACATCCTCCTAATGTAGAAATGAAGAATGCTCCATCAGAAATGGAGCACTGGTGCAAGTGTTGGCACATTTCCTATCTTGTAGAGTGACAGAGAACTCTGTAGTTTAGCCCATAACCTGCAGCTGTAGTAGTTTGAGCAGCGATGTCAGCAGATCGCACAGGTTAAACAACCTTGCAATTGCCTGGGAGTTGCCTCACGGAGGATAGCAGTAATTTCTATTATTTTCCTAAAATATTATCAGACTATTTTCTCAGTATCTCTGGGGATTATTTGCCTCAGTTCTTTTCAGGTGCAATACTCCTTTTGGAATGTGCCAAATTCTAAACCACTCCGTCCATTCTCACAGAAACACTGTAAGCAATAGGGCAGAGTTTGTAGGGATAATCATGTCTGTTTTGGTACTAAAATTATTCTTGGACAGGTATGTAATGGTGCCAGAAATCAAGTTCTGGACTCTTAAGTATCTTCAACAAACTGAAAAAAATGGGGGAAAAAGTATGTAGATACGTAAATCATATTTTCAAGTGTTCTTGATGCTTTTCAGGGGCAAAGATTACTGTTTTCAGGAGAAACAAAGGTCTCTGTGCACAAGAATGGATTTAGATGGATCTTATGTAATAATGCAGTGGGTAGATGCCAGGGAAAATGATTACCTGATTTTGTAGCTCTGCCTTCCTACAGGAAGAGCAGAAAAGGATCACGGACACTGTGGCTAGCAGATAAGGCTTGGTTTTCCAGTGTGCTGCTTCAACAAAATGTAACCGTCATTCTTCGGTGAATTTAAATGAGAATGAACATATGAATCTTTATAGGTCCCAGTAAGCTGTAACCTGTTGCTGCTACTGCACTTTGAATCTTCTGTGAATATGTTCAGTATGGAAAGAACATTTTATAAACTTAAGAAAAAAATTCATAGAGGATTAGAGACTGTGACATATGAGAAGAGATTAAGACAATTTAATATACTATGTTACTGCTTGAAGGGAAGTCTATAAAGTGTGATATGACTACATACAAATACCTCAGAGGTAAAGCATGAGAGTTACAGGGGTTATTATAACTTTATTTACTGTAGTATCTCTTCTGCCATCAACATAGACTATTAACTCTAAGAAATATAAATTGGACAGAAAAAAAATCAGAAAAAATAAAGAAAGTGAAGATATTGTACAGGAATATTTAGGTAATATTTGAGGAAATAACTTTTAAGAGTAAGGCTTTTAATGCTTCATCTTGCACCATTAATATCTTTGGGGATCTAAAAAGTGACTTGAATAAAAAATTAAGATAGGGCCCTTCAGGCAATAGGCTGAGCAAGCCAAGGAAGTAGTTAATATGTGAGATTCACTTCCATCAAAGATATTTTATAAGAGCTCTGTGTGAGGGAATATCAGAGAGGATTAAAATGGGAAATCCTGATTTTTTTGTAGAGATTTCTGCTAGCTGACCTCAAAGGTTTCCAAACCAACTTTCATCTAATATTTTAGAAGTGCCAAATGAGGGTATTCTGGAGAGCAAGCAGATCAGTTACTCATTATATTCTATACATTATATGTACTACAAGCTGTTGATGCTGTCTCCGGTCAGCTATGGCACAAGTAAAGGAGGTTTATTTTTACAACTTAACTGTAGTTAGTGCAGACCAAGAATAAAGCAATTGATACATTAAATTCCACGTGGCTGCAAAATAGCTCGTTTCTATAAATCTTACTGTGTGAAAGACCATTTTTCTGTAGGTGTTTTCACAACCTTAGGTGTTTCCACACCCTAAATGCCCACTACAGAGCAATAAAGCAGCTGCACAAGGGTACGCTACAAGATGCAAGTGAAAATATGCATGGTTTAAATGGACTGTTTTCCTTCTGACAACTATTTAAATTGAAGCATTTGCCTATTTTGCATTCTAAACTGCACTCAATGTCATAATTTCAGAACACAGCCAATAATTTTATTGAATAACTCTAATACTAAGATTTATGGCAGAAAACTGGTTTGAATAATAGTCAAACTACAGTAAGACTGAATTTTCCAATCATACTAATTACTGACTCTTCTTGTGATTTAGTGGAACTTTTGGGTGGCACTGGATGTATTGGTAGTTTCTAATAAAATGCACAGTTGAGCTGTGGAAATCATTGTCTCTGGGTGCTGTTGTTGCTAAGAGCTTACACATTTCATAGGGAGATTGGAAAAATTAATGGAATAGAAATCTACTGTGGGTTATTAAATACTGACAAACCACTTCTGGAAGAGGAAATTCCTAAGCAGCACATTATTCAAAGCTAACATAGTCCTTGGTGAAGTGTCCTTGCCTTCTTTTTACACTTAACTCTAGGCATTCATTTTGGTCATTATCTGAGAACAGATTTCATGCTGGGCGTGGTAAGTATGGCTGCTGTCATGAGTGAAGAACTTTCATCAATAAAAGCTACTCACTTTGCTCTTTGTGTATGCCTGCACTTCTCGGATAATTATCTGACTGTCTCTGTGTATGATTCTGTTGCAGTCCTTACATTGTAAGGTGTCTGAGAGCTCTTTTGTTAACAAATGGGAGACTGATTTTCTAGTATATGCTCAAACAGAATCTGATGGATGTCCCATTTGGTAGAGTAGGGTGTTGAAATGCACTGAATGTTTTCTTTCCATGACAAAAATAATTCTGTGTGATCAGCTCGTATCTGTATACAGTTTTAATGTATGTTCAAATTCTTCTGTCTTAGGATCTGCATTCTAATGTTTTCTGTGTCCATGACTATCATTTGAGCAGTGTTACCTATACTTTCCTATGCATTCTTTGCAGAATGGTAGTCAGCATTAATGCCAACCATTAGCATCATGAAATCTAGTCAGGTGCTGGTCAGATTAGATAAAACAATGTATGTGCTTCCTGAAAGTTACAGAAAGAAGAAAAATGGAAACTGCTGTAAAATAACACTGACAACTAGTCAACGAGTGGACTGCATATAACTATACTACACTGTATATAATGGTATAAGAAAAGACAACTGCTTCATCAGGTTTCTTCACCAGAAACAATTTGGCTGCCAGCTGATCAGTTATCCCTTAGACAAATTACATTATTTACACTTCTTTAGGAAGAATATACCCTCTTACTAACCTTCATGCAATTATATGTCCACTAATGATTTCCTTGGGGCTCTGTCAAGGGACATACAATGCTTATGCTTTTGAAACTAGATAGAAAATTGATTGTTTTATTTTTAATATTATTTCTTAATTCTTAGATATCTGTGCTGGTTTAGGCTGGAGTATAGATAATTTTCTTCATAGAGGCCACTGTGGGACTATGTTTTGGATTTGTGCTGAACACAGGATTTATAATATAGAGATGCTTTTGCTATTGCTGAGCCAAGGCCTTTTATTTCTTTTCATATTGCCACACTGGCAAGGAAGTTGGAGGTGCATGGGAGGTTGGGAGGAGACACAACTGGGACAGGTTACTCAAAGCGACCCAAGGGATATCCTATACCATATGATGTCATGCTCAGCATATAAAGCGGAGGGAAGAAGGAGGAAGTGGGGACATTTGGAGTGATGGCATTTTTCTTCCCAAGTAGCCATTACATGTGATGGACCCCTGCTGTCTTGGAGATGGCTGAACACCTCCTGCCCATGGGAAGCAGTGAACTAATTTCTTGTTTTGCTTTGTTTGTGTTGCATATTTAAATATAACTTGCCTGTATAAAGTCATAATACTCAGATTAAACAATCACAGAATCATAGGATTATGTATTTCATTATTAACCAACATCTGATTAGATTTTTCTTTAAGATGCCCATTTTCTGAGGTTCCCATAATCCCCTAAAGTGACCTACCACTAGTCTTACTAGTAAGGATTTTCCCTCTGCATGAATTATACTTCTGTATATTAGTTTAAGTCAGTTTCTTGTCCAAATTGTCAAGAACATTAGAGTATGAGAAAATACTTTAAAACTCTTCTAATGCATTTTTGGAGACTATTACTTCTCTACTACCCACCCCATTTTACAGGATATCCTCCCCTCTGAATTCTCTTTAAACTCAAAACAAAGCTTTTGGTCTTCCTCATTGCTCATGTTCTCCAGACCTAGGGTCTTTTTTCTGAAGTCTATTCTACTAATCCCAACCTTTATTGACACAGAAAGCCAAAACTAAACAGAGGCTGATGCAGTGCTGAATAATGGAGAAGGATTACCTGCAAGATACACTTTGCTCATACAGCCTAATATGGAATTTCTGTGGTTCAGACAAGTGTGCCATTGCAGCGTGTCAGATTTTATGTATGTATTTTATAGATTTTGAGGAGCATCATAGAATAGTAAAGCCGTGAGGTGTAAAATATATGTAATTTTATATGAAATTTTCTTCAGCTTCAAGTAGGGTCCTGTGCTCAGTCCTGTGGATATTCTGTCCAATTTATACTGTCAACCCCCTCCACTGTGTTTACACTCAATATGTAAGATAGTAATACAAGATTCAAAGTGATTATTTTGTCAATTATGGCACTTGAGGACCACAGAGGAAATAAAATGCTGTACAGAGATCAATTTTTGTACAAGAAATAGATGGGTTGAAGTTCAGCCCAACAAAAGGCTGGAATGTGAATCTTATTGAAGAGTTTGCAAGGCACCCACTCCTTTTTTAAAAGATGTATAACAATCACAGCATCATTTAGGAATGTTCTCATGGGTTTTTTGCTGTTTTAAAAAGATTTCAGCTCATCTTTTTTCAGTCTTCTGTAAATTGGACATCTAAGTTCAAACTATATATTTTTGTCTTCTTATCTAACCACAGGCAGACTGGAGCACCAGTGGAGATCAATCAATTCAATTATTCTACACCACTATCTTAAGGGAACTTGAATTGGTATCTAAAAGTACCTGTGTCTCTACATAGACTAAACTCATGGTGATCTCATATCACCTATTTGGCCTTAGACCACATACCTTGAGATATCTATGTGAGATGAAGCCAATTCAAAATTTCAGTGAAATCGGGTGATGGAGTTTCAAACAACCCATAGCATCCACTAGTTACAAGACAAAGGACATTTTTAACTTAGAATCTTGACCTGAAGCAATTAAATTACATTTAGCATTCTGTTGCATACACAATCTTTTTGGTACAAATACAGTCATATCAGATGACTAACCATATTAACATTCTAGTCTTATAAATTTAGATCAGCATACCAAGACTAAGAGTAAACAATTTTACTCTCTTACATTAAGAGACCAATCTACCAAAATACCACATATATTTGTCGTGCCACTTTAATGGCCTTTGGTGGATTTGAAGTACCAGTAGAATTAGATATTATTTGAGATGAGGCCACCCTTGAACTTCAGTAAATGAAAAAGCAGTTCTTTGGGTACTAGCATGCTGTTTGTAGATCACTGTGACAGCATGATTGGAAATGTATCATCTTTGCAGCTTTGAAGTTTTAATATCATCCTTTTTCATTTATGTCATTAAATATAAATGTTGTGAAAGGTTAAAGCTCTTTGTGATATCTTGTTCGAAAAAGTGTTTCACAACCTGGGAACTGTTTTTTAACATATTTGGAAAATACATTTACATTTTATTTCGTAGTAAGTTTAACAATGATACATAATTATACTAAGCAGACTAAAACCTGATAGTGAGGAAAAAAGGATCAAAGATGGTATGCAAGAGACTTTAATTCAAAATCTATCACAATATTTAACAACTCCTTCACTCTTTTGGGAGAGGAAAGGTTGAGACTTTTGGCATATTTTGATACTAAAACTGGAAATCATTAAACAATCAAATCTGAAGGGAAATTTCTGAGTTTGATTTGTGAGAAGGTTTCTGGAAAACCCCTCAAGAATCAAGCAACACAGATAAATCCACAAAATAAATGGAGGGAAAATCTGAAAGTGCTACTTACAAATATTTCATGATATGTTTTTTAATTTGTAATATACATTTTCTTCAGAATAGAATGATAATTAACACTTAAGTCTGAAAAACAGTTGTAAATCCAAGGTAAAAGCTCTAGGTCATAGGAAATATGATAAGAATAGTAATATGACTAAAGATTATAATGAGGATGTGATGAAAATAGACAGTTTAATTTCTGCCAGGCCTCAACTACAAAATTAGTTATGTGTGATGATTAGTTATGTGTGATGATTTCAGCTATTCACTTGGATTGGTAAATATGATTCACTTATTCTTTGAGAGAAAGAAGGTGTCCTCTAATATTAATTGGTTCTCAGTGGCTCCATATCTGTGAAATACAGCCTAAGCTTACACACTCGGAAATTAATCTGTATTCCTTACCTAGAGACCCAATCACTTTTATGGGTTTAGTTTGTTTTGTTTCAGATGACTGAAATCAACCCAAGGCCTCTGTCTGAGGATCACCAAACTCTGTGATTTGTGTCACTTGAAATTAAAACACTAATGGAAAATTCTTGCAATTTTCTTTTAAGAAAATAACCTTTATTCCAGTTTAAATTAATGTTAACCAACATTGATAATCAAACTCTCAGAATCAAAAATCTTATGGAAAATAATATTTCATGTGCTTAAGCGTGCTGCTGCTCATCACATTTAATCAGCAACGTGCATAGTATTTTAATTCCATGAAAGCTACAAAGCCCAGAACTTTGATAATGTCCATTTATGTCTCTTCTAAACTAGTTATGACCAGGATCCTTGGAACATGCACTAGCATTCTGATTTCATAGGTTTCCAATTTGTATAAGTTCCTGGCTATCTCCCTGAATGTGAAACCAGAAAACCTCTAAAAGTTTCCTATGCACCATTGACATGACAGCCATAGGAAATGTACTCTTTAGGAGAGCAGACACCATCATAAGACATTTTGCTTTTAACTTACAAGTTTCACTTCAGCAGTTTTGGAGTATTCTTTTTTCCAATTCTCTTATGTGCTGCTTTAAAATACTCACATTTTCCTCTCTTCTCTTTGCCCACATAATCATTCACTTCCCGCAAACCAGTGTAATTTGACAGAAATATATCAAATGACTAATGCTATTGAGGGCACAGCCAGATTTTAGCAGCACCAGTGAGCACCATGGCTATGTCTATATGACACTGAAAAAGAGTACTCGAGATGGGCTGTCAACTCTTGGCTCTGCTTGTTTCCTGTCTAAAGATATTTGCCAGATATCTGTGATGATATGATAGTTTATAATCTATAAACTATAGATCTATAAACTATAATCTATAAACTATAGCAAGTCAGGCCCAACCTCAGGGCTGACATCCTGCCTGGTCTCAGTCTGTCCCCAACCCCAGGGAGGTGCCTGATGCCAAAGGCTGGGAATGCCCCCAGCTGCCCCCCACTAGCTGCCCTGAAGCTGGCTGATGTGGTGGGATGGGTCCTAGCTGCCAGAACCTGCCCTGACACCCCAGGGGAGACCCTGCTGCTCCTAGCCCCAAGAGGGTACTGGCCTGTGCTGCCCACTGACATATTCTACTGTTTCATCAAATAAAAATTCAGCCAAGATCCTGTCTTGACCAACTGTCTGTCTCTGAGGTCAAAGATTAAAGTTGCCTTGAAGACACTGAGAAAGGAATGGGCAGCCTACATAAGTCAGTCTGCATATATACAGTCTACACAGGGTGCATCAAAGATGTAGATGCAGACAGGAATACCAATGAGGGCCATGCAAGCTGCTCTGACTGCAATTACACTCTTCAAACACACAGCCCTCTGTACTCACTATTTTCGTATTGCAAATGCATGAAGATCTCCAGAGTAAATCTGTTTGCATTTCAAATGCTTATTCCATTGTCTACACAAAAATAATGTCTATTTAAAAAATAGATTATTAGCTCCAAACATGAAGTCTTAATCAGTGAGAAATAAATATTGTGTCGCTTGAAGTACTCAATATTTACATGTTAAAAAAAAAATAACTGTTAAGCTCTCCAACAATATTTATCTTCAATTCATGCAAATTTGTGCAGATTTCATCAGAATTGTCAAAGATATTCTATATTTCATACTTTTCTTTATTTCTGAAATTTTGCTGCTTTGTGGAAACACCTTTTGAGTGTCATGCAAAGCTCCAACAATAAGTTTCCATTTAGCTCCAAATACTAAAACTCTTATGCAAGATTTACAAAGGGCAGAGACTAAACTCTGAAAATATCTGCTCTGTAGAGTGAGATGCAGTATTGGCCTCCAGCATGTCAGAAAAAAGGTCACAAATTCAAATCATATTTTGATAAGTTTCAATTAGGAAAAGATGTGTGCCTTTTTTTTATTAACAATTTTTTTTCATTCTGTTTTACAATAAGATATCAAATCAAAATCATGCTACAGAAACAAACCGAGTGTTATCATAAAAGTCATTATGGAATAATGTCACAGGTTAATGTCATAGGTATTTCAGCATGGAGTTACAAAATGTAATTCAGTATATAACTGTTTTATTTGTTTACTTCTTCCTAAAAAGCTCTTTTTTCTGCACTGGAAAAAAGAAGCAAAATCATGAAGATATTTGCAGATATTTTCATAGTTACCTGTTATAACTCATGGAAACAATTCTATTTTTATCTGTTCAGTTTGAAGAGGACCATTCCAACCTGAGGGAGAAAGGAAACAGTGCTTGTCTAATCCTGAAAAAAATAATGAATCTGATTTTTAGTGAAAATAGAAAAAGACACATCACTGGTAAAATGTGAACTCTAACTGAGGGATGAACTTCCTTCACCATTTCAGTGAATTTCATGTAATACATGATTGTTCTGTAGGACATTTCACTTGGAGCATTGAATAAACTTATTCTGAATCTCAGGTCTCAAGTTCAACTGATACTAATAGAAGCAAACTAGTCTCTTCAATTGTCTAAACTGAATATCATGTTTCCCTATACTTTTTATAGATACATTCCTTACTGTACTTGATTTTAAAAATGCCCTGCACTTTCCTATATGTAGGCCAAAAGCAGCTTTTGATTAAGCTCGCTCTCTCAAAGAGATTGACCTGGCAATTCTTGCCTGTGCAAACTTCTCACTGAATAAAGTTTCCTTTTAATGTTTTGGATGTTTTTTCCTGCTGGTACACCCTCTCCCTGAGTCTTGCTCAAGCAGCAACTCAAATGATGTTTGTTCCTAGGTACAAGAGAAACTTTTTACCCAACCTCTGTGCATTTTCTTTGTGTATTTCAGATCCTTCAAGTATTGTATGATATAATCCTGTTCATTACATCCTATATGAGTTCATGACTGGCACAAAGGATCATCTTTTTCAAATATTTACAAGCAGCAAAAAATGTACTATGCTTCAATCTAATATCTTTCTTTTTGTGGTCACTATAAATTAAGAGACAACCTTTTGGTTGGTGCTTGTTCCAAATTTGAAAAAAGAGATCCTAACAGAATGTCATGGTTTAATCCCAGCCAGCAGCCAAGAACCATGCAGCAGCTTGCACTCCCTTCTTCCTCCTTTCCCTCACCCTGGTGGAATGAGGAAGAGAAACAAAAGTAAAATATATAGGTTTAGATAGGAACAGTTTAATAATTGAGAACAAAATGAGGTAAAACACTAATGGATAATAAAAAAGGAAATAAAAACGAAAACAAAAGATGCACAATGCAATTGCTCACCACCCACAGACTGATGCCAGTCTCTGTTCCTGAACCCAGATCAGTCCACCCTCCAGGTAAGTGTCTCCCCCCCCAGTTTATATACTGAGAATCATGTTCTATGGTGTGGAATGACCCTTTGGCTAGTTCAGGTCACCTGTCCTGGCTATGCTCCCTCCCAGTTTCTTTTGTGTACCTTCTCACTGGCAGAGCATAAGAAAGAAAACATCCTTGGTGTAAGATAAACACAACCTAGCAGAAGCCAAAACATGTGTGTTATCAACTTTATTCTCATTCTGAATCCAAAACACAGCACTGTACTACCTATTGAGAAGAAATTAACTCTATCCCAGCTGAAGCTAGCACACAGAATCAGGCATATTTTGTATTTTCTATGTTATGTCTTTTAAGTCTAGTTGAATTCCCTGGATTATTTGTATCACTAATAAATATGAAGGTCAAATGTTTTTTGACTTCTACCGTACTGTGACTGAAGGTGGTCTTGTAGCACCAATCATATAGAAGACCTTGTCTGTAGACAACTAGCAGCCAAATGAAATCTTTGTAGCAAATCTGCACAGGTGTTTTTTAAAACTGTGCTCAGAAGTTCTAGGTAAGCACTGTTCCCCAAGTGCCTATATAACTTATGCAATTCTAATGGATCAAGGTCATCTTAAAGCTCTGCAATTGAACAAACCAGGTTGCAACTGCTCTAAGTAAGCCTTTCTAGTACCAAAAGATTTTGCTGAGTTTATTCCCATGTCCTTCTTTCCAACACCTCAGAATACTTTGGTGCCAAAGCTGTCACGTTGGGTGTTATTCTTTATCTGGTCCCTTCAGAAAAATTTAGCAGTCTTCCCCAACACTTGGGCACAGGTTTGTTTACATGTACACTATTCCTACAGCTGAATACAGAAACTTTGCATTTAGATACTAAAATCCTGACTGGATCCCTTGGCTTTTTATTTCTAAAACTCAAAGCATAGGAACAAACCCCCTCTTTTGCAGTTCTTGGCAATCAGCATTTCTTTGAAGTTTCTGTTTAGTGTGTGACATTGCAAAGATTTTTCTGTAAGATTGGCAGCAGATTAAATCACAGATTAGACAGTTTCTTTCTTTGAAGTTTGTATGAGTGGGTGATTTATTCATGAATGTCTAACAGGTAAGAGACTGATAGGTCGATTTTTATATCATGGGTTGCCTAAACAGCCTCGCTGTGACCAACTATTTATTGAGAAAAGGCTTGGCAGAACATACCAGACTGAAATGAATCACAGAAATATGCTTACAAAATAACAGTATATGTACTGCTATCACCTTCCTACAGACTCACCTTAGGTTAAAGATTATAGTAGTATATTCAGGCAAAAGATGCATCATGGAGTTCACAGTCACTGTGATATCATCCTCCCGTACCCTACTATTCTTAGTATTCAGTCTGAAACCTTGACTATACACTTAGTAAGACATACTGATTAAAAGAAAAGACCAGCAATAAGGAACAAAGACATCTTTTATTTGATGAAGATTTCTGGTTTCCATACTGGAAAGGACTGTGGGTTTGGCTATAACCCTTACAAAGAAAGAGTTTATTCAGTTTATTTCAGCAAATCTTGAACTGGTCTCTAATAGATGTAGCAGAAAATATAACAATATAAAAGCCCCTTTTGTAACTTTATATCTGCAATTTTATTATAGCACTTCTAAGTCTTACAATAATGCATGTAATTGACTTTATTTCATTGCTATTGGTCCATGCTATGCTTTGTTCTCTAGGGTAGAGTAATGAAAAACGAATATTGAATTTTAAATACAAGAAAAATACTGTACCATTTAATATGAAACAAATAATAACAGACAGTTCTATAGCTGCTTTTTTTTTTCCTCAGAGGTTCTGAAAGCAGACCAGAACTCTAACTGTTTAATCAACTTAGAAGGAAACTAGGAAACCAACTGCATTCTGCTCTGAAGTTGAGCAATTCCTTAAAAGAACAAAAATTTCCATTACACAACTTCCAGTTTCAAAAGGAGCTGTAAGGAAACCAGTGGGTTATCAGACTGCAGTTTTATGTAAATGTATATAAGTAAGCAAATAAATGAATAAATAAAAATATTATGCCAGTGCATTTCAAGGTTCAAAAATGAAAAAATATTATTTTTCCTGAAACTACATCAGACGTAGGAACATCATTGGAGCATCAGGTTTATGCAGCATTTAATTCTTTGTAAAAATGCATCTATAAATGATACATACAACTCATTGGAAAATACATCTGAAATTATTATTTCAGGCTGTAGGGAGGGATTAGGGTAATACAGATGAGGTGTGCCACTGATGAATTACCACAGACACACATTTTTATCTTCGGGGGCAGTTCAAGTCTGGCTCCCCTTGAACTGAGGTATCTCACTGGATCACAGTGCATGGTAGAAAAATTTGCATAATAGGCTCTCTATTCATTAGAATGCCAATAATACTAATAAAAATAGTGAGATCATTTCAGTGATCTTTGGAATTTCTAATAGGTATACACTCTAGGAGTGAAAGAGATTCTAAGAAGCAGGAAGATAATAATGAGAGAATTCAAAAGGATCTTATACCTAAGCAGTCTTCCTTCTGTGTGGGAAAAGACAAATTCTTATCCCATGATAGGCATTGGATTCTCAACTAATATGACTCCTGTAGGTCACCTCATTACTATTATTTCTTTACAGCTGACAGTAGTTATGTGTTTCATCATCTGCAATCCATATATTGATGTGTTAACAAGTTAATTTTTTTCAGAGATGCCAATGTATTCTCTAAAGTGTCTAAGGGGCAAAAGTTTTTCAGTATCTTCATTGTGTTAAACTTCTGTCTAAAATAAAAGCAAAATATAAAATCCATTTTCTAAAAAAATGATCTGTCAACAATTTTTTCTCACATAGCCAATTGTGACAAGAATGCCAATAGACAAGAACACAGAATAACAAAAAACTTAACATTCCTACTAAAGTATACCTCATTAGTGCTTGAATTAATACTAAGACACATAAATATCCAAATACACATCAAAATATATGAATAATTAGCTGGTATTTAAAGGGCATTTAAAAATGGTGGGCATGAATATTTCAAATGCTTTCTGATGAGATTTAGAGGTGGAAAACAGCCTCAAAAACTAGAATAGTATTTTTAAACCCTGAGTATACATCGTGTTTTCAAAAGAGGGCTTGATTAGAGTGTAATAATAAAACAGAACTGCACAGTTAACAATGAGAAGAAACACAATCTTGAACAGCTGTTCTCAAATGATCATCATCAAACCTACGCATTGAATGAGTCAGGGGTCTTGAGAAAGAGAATAGCATTTTGATTATATTATTGAACCTCAAGTATGCATAAAAGAAAATGAATAATTTTAATTTTTTTCGTAATTTTTGACTTAGACTTTTTGTCTCCAGGAATATATATCCTAGATAAGTTTTAGTGTATACTGTTGTGATTTAGATTTCCCCCATCAAATACCTTGGCATTATTGCTAACATATAGAATCACTTGTAACACTGTATTTCTGCAGAAACTTGTGGGACTGTAAATGTTTGCTTTCTCATTGTATGCCAAACTTATGAACATTAAGTTTGAGGAATATTTTCAGGATCATCATAAGATTTTTAAAATTAATTTCTTCTAATATATTTACTGCCATTTTCTGTTTTCTTTCCTCTGACAGTCATCTGACCGAGCTTAATTATAAGGTTATTTACAGACTCCATTAAAAAAGCCTTACCCTGTTTTTCAGTCAGAATTTTGGGCCTTAGATCAGATATCATGTTCAACCAATTATGGGCCTAAAATAACATGATTTCAGCCAATTAAACTAAAGAATATAACTTATACTTGAAATAATAAGCCATTGAGTCAAGTATCTTTGTAAAGACAGCAAATTGACTGAATAAAAATATATTTGAGGGACTCAGTGCATACTCCTGACAAAATTGGCTGGTGCACTCTGCTGTTTTAAGAACTGGCTGGATGGCCAAGCCCAGAGAGTGGTCATGAATGGTGCTGCTTCCAGTTGGCATCGTAGTGGTCACTAGTGGTGTCCCCCAGGGATCAGTATTGGGCCCAGTCCTGTTTAATATCTTTATTGATGATCTGGATGAGGGGATCAAGTCTACTCTTAGTAAATTCACAGACAACACCAAGTTGGGTGGCAGTATCATTCTGTTGGAGGGTAGGAAGGCTCTGCAGAGAGATCTAGACAGGCTAGATAGATGAGCCAACACCAATGGTATGAGGTTCAACATCACCAAGTTCCAGGTCCTACGCTTTGGCCATAATAACCCTATGCAGTGTTACAGGCTGGGGGAAGAGTGGTTGGAAAGTGGATCAGCAGAGAAGGACCTGGAGGTGCTGGTCAACAGCCAGCTTAACATGAGCCAGCAGTGTGCCCCGGTGGCCAAGGAGGCCAATGGTATCCTGATCTATATCAGAAACAGTATGGCCAGTAGGACTAGGGAAATGATCCTCCCCCTGTACATGGAACTGCTGAGGCCACACCTTGAGCACTGTGTCCAGCCCTGTGCCCTTCAATTCAAGGACATTGGGGTGCTGGAGCATGTCCAGAGAAGGGCAACAAAGATGGTGAAGAGTCCAGAGCGCAAGCCTAAATGGGAGTGACTGAAGGAGCTGGGATTGTTTAGTCTGAAGAAGAGAGGGCTCAGGGGTGACCTCATCACTCTCTATGACTACCTGAAAGGAGGTTATAACCAGGTGGAGATCAGCCTCTTCTCCCAGGCAAATAGCAACAGGGCAAGAGGACACAGTCTTTACCTGCACCAGGGAAGATTTAGGCTGGACAATAGAAGGAATTTCTGTACTGAAAGGGTGATTAAACATTGAAATGGACTGCCCAGGGAGGTGGTAGAGTCACTGTCCCTGAAGGTGTTTAAGGGAACACTTGACATGGCATTTAGTGCCATGATCTTGTTGACATGGTGGTGTTAGGTCATTGGTTGGGCTCGATGATCTCCAGAGGTATTTTCCAACCTTTTCTGTGACCTAAAGATATGTGAAGAAAAGATGGCCGAGCATTTTTTATATCTCTACTGAGGTCTGGTTATGCAAGTTTATAGAACTATAGAATCATAGAATCATAGAATGATTTGAGTTGGAAGGCAACTTTAATGTCACCTAGTTCCCTTCCACCAAACCAGGTTGCTCGGAGTCCCATCCAGCCTGGCCTTGAAGCCTTATAATTAGGACAATATTTATGGATGAAAAATCAAACAAACTCGTATATGTCAAATGAAATTACATTTTTTTTATTCAAACCTGAATTTCAAATATTTTTTAAAGACTGTTGACTTTTTTTTTTTTTAGGAACAGCCTAATTCATGATTATGACAAAGTTCTCAATATTTTTTAAAACTCTTTCAGTTTTCCTGTCCATGGTATTTTCATTATCCCAGAAACAACATGTGAACTGTGAGCAATTTTCTATATGGATTCAAAATTTGCACTTCTCTGTTCAACATGTGTTACTGGAAAAATTTGACTGAAAGATGCTCAAAATTACAGAAAACTTGTTAAAAATTTTCTCCCCCCCCCCCGAAATAAGGCATCATCCCTTTTTATATAGTTATTTATTTATATACTTCTTGTGCCAATGCTATATACTTCTTGTGCCAATGCATGCATCTTGTCAGCCAGAGGACTTTTATAATACATGCTGACACGTTTTCAAATTAAACTCTCATTCTTACAAGAAGATCAATGACAGCAAAGAAATTAACTGATAATGAACAGCATTTTGTTAATCTATCCTTTGTTTATCTATTTTCTGAAAAATCTGTGCCAGTTTGCAGTCAGGCAAACATATGTAGAAAACCTTCATATGTACAAATACATATATAACAAGTATGCTTCCAGCTCATATACCTCAGGCTACAGACATCCCTCTGAAGTTTAAAACCATATGTCAACATGAATTTACACTGTATCAATGATAAACCTCCTTCCTGCCACTCCAATCCCTACCTTTCTTTAGCAATAATAAAGAATATGGTGTCTCATTTCAGAAGAAATGAGGATAACTTAATCAAAAAAACCTCTTCAGACAATTTGACTTCAACCAGCAAACCAAAAAATTTCATCAATATTACCCACTGCTTCAGCAGTGGTATGAGGCAAGGGCATTAATAACATTTCAAGGGGTTTCCTTGGATTTTTGTTTTATCCATCACATTTTGCCCAATCCTTCCTCATCTAAATACAGTACAGGATAGCTGATAAAGAAGAGGAAAGAAATATTTCTTTTTGAAAACAATTTTCTGGTTTATTCTCTAGTATATAACTTTCCATCGAAATCCTTGTATTTTATATGTCAATACATTCCCATAACTTCAGTGCCTTGTCCTGTCTCGAGCTTTCTTGCACCAGGGTTTCCATAATTGAAGAAATATATCTATAGCTGTAACTAGAAAACTTATATACTTATATAAATATATACTATTTAAATTGCATAAATGAATATAATTTCCACTGACATTTGTGTATATTGTGTGTAGAAATACACACTTGTTGTATTCTGAACAGCATAGAGTTGAAAGAAATTCCATCATCAATGTAACATGTTTCCTTATTAACTGGATGCAGTTTTGCAGGGATTATCTGCAGTTTTAAAGTCTCACAAATAGGTGGCACCAATGAATTCTGTATTTGCACTAATTTCCGTGTTCTCAACTAGGGAAGTACAAGTCCATTGTGTCCTCTGACGCACTCCTTATTGACCTTTACTACCCATTGCAAATTTGAACTCAGTTATGAGAGCTGAAACAGATAGAGAGAACCCTGTTTTCCACTTCCAGGAGATAAGTAACGTCTACTAAATGTAACAGGAGTTACTCACTCATGAGTGTAGGAGAAGGATGCCTACGTGCTGCATTAAAATAAGAAAAGCATATTGCTCTTTAATATAAAACATGTCTAGGGTGACATAATGTATTGACAGTTCCTGTGAAAGACCTGATTAAACTAGTTGGACCTGAAATATTACCTGGCACATTAGAAATGTCAAATAGAAATTTACTTGAAATGTGAATTTGAGTCACATTCCCTGCTGCTTTACACTTGGGTAACCTTCCTAGTGTCAATGCAATTAGGGGCGTTTTTCAAATTCAGACAGTACAAACTTTGGTTTATTAGCATTTTCTAAACAAGATGCTTTCACAGATATTGTCACGTCCCCAGGCAGAGCTGATAGGTTTATCAAAAACTGAATCTGACCTCTCTCCATATATTGTATGTACACAACTGTATACAGGTGGGTTTGTGTGCACATGCACAATATATACACGTTTATTAGTAGTTATTGAATGAAATTATATCTGCAGAAGTCTTGGGCTATTTCATTTAATTCTATCTCATGATTTTAATTAAATTTTATCCTGTTTGGATAATAACAGGACTAGGTCTTCATAGACAAAGAAACTATGAGAATTTAAAGATTATTGTGAATCCAACCCTGTACTTTAGAAATCTTGCTAGTTTGGAGCGAATGACAGAAAATACATTAAGCAAATTAGTAAATTTTTGCACTAAGGAAAGAGAAGATCTACAAACTTCTTTGGAAAGAAGTGAAAGCCTTAGTAAAACACACCTTTCAGTATTCTTCAAAATTATTAAAATTACTTTAGCCGTATGTTTGATAGATTAGGGATTTTAAACCAAGACAAGCTCCCCAAAATAATATTTTGTGAAATAAAAAGAAGGAAAAGGAGTTGATCAAGAGACTATAATAAGACTCAGAAACCAAGACATACTCACTGCATGCACACAGCCCACATTAATGTGAAAGGCATATGCACTGCAGCTGAAGTAGCAAAAGATAGCATCACCGATCTGAGAAGTTATTCTTCATGGGTCTTTGTTCCTGTAATAAAGGTGGGAAAATTACACATTACTCTTTCTTGTGATAACCTAAGGTTCTTTAGTGATGTGGATATTAACACATCAAGCAGCTTCTGGGTCATTTTGAGTTTGAAGATTATAGGCAAGGTCTGACCATGTCCGTAAGACGAGACAGAAGATCTTACCCTCTAAACTATGATAACAGTTTTCAAAATGTAAGTTGAAAACGAATCACTTGTGTGGTGGGTTGACCTTGTCTGGATGCCAGGTGGACACCAAACCATTTTATTACACCTTACTCCACTGGGTAGGGGAAGGAAATAGGGTGGAAAGTTCATGGGCTGAGATAAAAGCAGGGAGAGATCGCTCACCAATTACTGTCACAGACAAAACAGGCTTGACTTGAGGAAATTAATTTAATTTATTGTCAATCAAAAGCCATAGTAGGATAGAGAAACAAGAATAAATCTAAAAACACTTACCCCTTCCCCTTTCTTCTTCAATCCTCATTTTCTCTACCTCCTCCTCCCCAGCAATGCAGATGGGAGAGAGATGGAGAATGGTGGCTGTGGTCAGCTCTTCACACATCTCTGCTGTTCATTCCTCCTCAGGGGTAGGATTTCTCACACTCTTCACCTGCTCAAGTGTAGGTCTTACGCATAGAAGACAGACCCTCAGGAACATCTCCAACATGGGTCCCTATGGGCTGCAGTTCTTCATGAGCTGCTCCAGAGTGTTTCATTCCCATAAGGTCACAGCCTCCTTTGGGCATCCTCCTGCTTCAGCATGGGGTCCTCCATAGGCTGCAGGTAGATCTCTGCTCGACTGTGAACCTTCATGGGCTGCAGGGGGGCAGATTGTCTCACCATGGTCTGTACCACAGGCTGCAGGGGAATAAATCCCTGCTCCAGTGCCTGGAACACCTTCTCCTTCTTCTTCACTGATCTTGGGGTCTGCAGGGTTGTTGCTCTCACATATTCTCACTATTCTTTCCGGCTGCAGGAAAATCCGCAGCAGATTTTCCCCGTTTTTATGTACGTTATCCCAGAAGTGCTACCACATCACTGTTGTGTGTGGCCTAGGTCAGCAGCAGCTCTGTCTTGGAGCCAGCTGGTATTGGCTCCTTTAGACAAGGTGGAAGCTCCTGGCAGCTTTTCACAGAAGCCACTCCTGTTGTCCTCCACTACCAAAACCTTGACATGCAAACAAAATCCACATGTGCTTGTAATATTTCCAGAAACATGTCCATTTATTCCTTGGGAGCATGGCTGCTGGCACAGGACAAAAATGTGCCAAAACCACTTGCAAGAGATGACAAAATCACAGTGCTTGGGCTCTGACAGTGTAACACCTGATTTAATTCTCTCATTACTGTTTGAAACAGTTTGTCATATTTTAGAGACTTTGGTCCTGCTGCAGTGAAAACCAAGGCCTTCCTCAATTAAGCTGTGTTTATCCTGCTATTTTACTTGAAAGATATCTGCAAAGAAAATCTGAAAAAGTTAGCAGTAATACTATCAGCAAAGCAAAAGGGTGTTGTAGAAAGAATAGTGATATATTTCATTTACTACAGTTTGATGAGTCAGGGGTGCCACTAGACAATTTTGTGCTCATGAAAATGGAGTAAACCTGTCTGTGAGTACCACAGGATCCTGAGTTGCCTACAGCTGTGAAGTGGAGCTCTTTTCCTTATTTAAACTTTTTTAAAAATGGGAATGCAGGTCAAGTGCAGCCCATCCAAGGTTAGGGAAAACTTGCAATATTATTTCAGGCATTACTTATGAAAATATTTGGTCATGGAGATTAAAATCTCAAAAATCTATGCAGAAGATCAGAAAGTAAAGAAAAAAATAATTACAGTGTTGAGAAATGTTCACAATGCTGTGACTTTGAATTTCCACAGAAATGACAGATTTGTAAATGAATGCAATAATTTGAAAGTCAAAACATGCAATATGCCTGATAGAAGAAGCATGGCTGTGTTGATATCATATACAAAGAAGCATTGATGAGGATGTAGCAATGACAGGTTATCAGGAGACAGTCATTACAAGAAACTTTCAAAAAAAGCAGAGGAAGGGTAGGAAGTACCATGAAAAGAAGTGATAAACAGAGACATCCAAGTGACAATGAGAGGGAAGGGAGGAAGGAAGAAACGAAAGGAGGAAGGGAGGAAGGAAGGGAACAAGGAAGGAAGGAAGGAAAGAAGGGAGGAAGGAAAGGAGGAAGGGAGGAAGGAAAATCAGTTGGGAGGAAGTGAGAGAAGTGAGGGGGATGGTTACATAAGTAGCTGATAAGACAGTCACACAGTGGAACATGTTGCCCAGAGGTGTAGGCACTCTCTCCATCCTTGGAAATTTTAAAGATCCAACTAAACTATGTCTTAAGCAACGTTATAGCTGTCTCTGCCTTGAGCATGAGGTTGAGCCAGAAGCCTCCTGAGGTTTCTTCCAACCTTAAATATTTTATAATCCCAGGTCCCAGCATTAACAAGAATAACTTGGATGCAAATGTACCATGGGTGCAGTACCACTGATACAGAAATGACTTATGAATAGTATATCCTTTATGGAAATAGCTATGCCTGCATTAATTATCATCTGATAAATATAACTACATCTATACCCACATTGGTGCAGCACACAATATTTCCAGAACAATTAATACAGACCACATTCCCAAAGTTAAGAAAACCTATATTACCAAGGAACAAAAAAACCCAACACCATCACTCTACTGTAAAGAAGCAATTTACTAAAATACCATCATCATTCATCAGCTGCTTATCTTTAAATAGCAATAATTACTAAATGTTCTAGTAACTATTAAACTAGACAAAGACAGGATATAAACCCATTGCTGAATGACCTAAACAATAAGTTACAATGTGTGCTATGCAGCTTGAGTAAATACTGTTGATTGGAGTTCACAGTAAGAACACGGAGTGGCACATAGTTACATTGCCTGAAGAAGGAAAGCAGGTCTCATATTAAAGCAACTTTCTTTAGGGAAGGAAATCTCTGTTTATAAATTTATCTGTAGAGTCAGATATTTTATGAATTAGTTGCCTCTTCTAAACTTGTCTGATTAATGAATCATGTTCAAATGCTCTATATATTTTGGAATGCTTTTGAAAGTTCAGAAAAATTGCATGAGAGTGTTCTTTAGGCCCATATGCCATCTCAAGTAACATAATTTCTTAAGAGACTACTTTGAAAATACAGTTTTATAACGAAAAATATTCCACATAAATTCCATTTACTCTTTCTAGCTGTCATTGAAGGTTCTAAATCATTCAGTCTTTTTACCTAACTTAATATAATATGTATAATACCCCATTTACTGACTTCTCTTTGTATGTGTCTTCTGGAGAACCCAAAACTTGACATAACATTCCAGTTATGAGTGTCAAGTAGAGAGGAATAATCTCCTCCCTCAGTCTCCTGACTGTGCTCCTGTTCACACAGCACAGAATGCTTTCTGCCTGTTGAGGTACACTGCTGGCTCCTGTGCAGGTTACTATACCAGTTTTTCAGCAGAGTTGCTCATGAACCAGTCAGTCCTTGGCTTGTGCTGTTGCAAAGTATGCTTTTTTTCCCAGGTGAAGGACATCATATTTGTTCTTGCTGAATCTTATGAAATTCCTGTCAGACCATTTTTCCATCCTGTGTAGGTCCTTTAGTATAATGATCCAGTTCTCCAGTGTATCAAGGTCATTCCTCTAATTTGGCATCATTTGCAAAGCTGATGATACCTGCACTAGGGTATTTCTTAGGCAGGACAGGTCCAGGATATACTGTGGGTCTAGACTAGACCTTGTGGATCTAGTTACCAACCAGTTACCACAGGTTACCAGAGTCCAGACAACATGACCCCTTAACCACTACTCTTGAAACCCAAACATCTGACCAGCTTTTTATGCATCAGGTCATTGACTCATCCAGACTAGACATATATGACAATATTGTGGGAGGCAGTGTTAAAGGCACACCTTTAGATTGCTCTAAAACTTGAAAGACCTATGATATATAAAGACAGAAAACTTGGTTTATCAAGACATGAAGTCAATGAAAATGGTTAGATATTGTTCCAGTGCTATTGTATGCAACTGCCTCAAAATAAACCATAAGGTGTTTTAGCATAGTCACTCATCTATGCACTTTATTATTTGCATTTACTTCGTGCTATATGCTATAAAAGAAAATGTGCTCCCTGTGTGTTGCACAGAGCACACATACCGGAGGGTTGTGTTACCTGTAATGAACAGTGTCACAGAAAAAGAGAGGCATTCACCACACCTTCAACCTCTCCAGTCTTCACAACAAAAGATTCATTATTAGGCTATTTGGATATATTGTTGCTCATTCCTCCAAATATGTTCGAAGAAAACACCTGTATGATCATATCATTATTTTTTACCATGTTACTTTCCTCTATGAGTCACACAATCTGCTTCTCAACACACTTTTTATCAGTATCAACTGTCTTTAGTCTTTAGAATCAAGTTACTTTGTTTTTTTGTTTGTTTTGTCTACAAATATCTACGCCATGTTCTTTGGTGAACCACTATTTCACAGTCATAAAACCACCATTCTGCAACTATGGAAATACTCTACAGGCAGGCAGCTCAGGTTGCCCAGAGAAGTTCTAGAGAAGCTGTGGAGGCCCCACCCCTAGAAGTGCTCAAGGCCAGGTTGTCCAGAGCATTGATCAGCCCCTGCCCATGGCATGGAGATTGGAACTAGATGTCCTTCAAGTTCCCTTCAAACCCAAACCGTTCTTTGATTCTATGACTGATACACTCTTTAAAAACAGGGTATATGATCTTGAAATCAATGTCTTATAGTTTGCTAAAGGCTAAGATGGGTTGTGTTTGGCCATCCCTGGACATAGCATGTGTACTTGCATCTGCTCATTTTTCAGTCTGTAGGCAGTGTAAAATCCTATATATGCATGAGAATATTGTCCAGATATTAGGCAATCCATTACAGAAAATCCCCAAGTGAATCCTGGTCCTGAACGCAGGAACCATTCCAATTTAAGGAATTCATAAACTTTATTTTGATCTGTGCTTTCCTTCTTCTTTAGTTGTAATCCCTGAATCAGCAGAGGTGGTAACATCATTTGTTTCCCAGGAAGTGTAGAAAGTAGTGGCATGCTCGTGATCTTACCCAGCCGTAATTTCTGATCAATCCTTTAATGGATTTAACAATCTTTTTATCTTTCCTATTTTTGGTGGTTTTTTTTTTTTTTTTGTTTTTTTGTTTGGTTCAGGGTTTTAGTGCGATAAACAAGCTAGAACACCTTGACCATTGCAGCAAATGCAAAAAAAAAGGATGTAAAATTGCTCATCTAAGGAGTTAGACAGATGCAAGCCAATTGTGAAAACACTTGGGAGACTCATTGGGGAGCCCTGGTCTTCCACTTTTCCTGAAAACATAGACTGATAAAAGAAAGGAAACAAATTAGCATTAACACACACACACACACACAAAACCCCAAAACACCAGAAAACCTAAACAAAGCCAAAAAACAAACCAAACCAAAAACAAAAGCTAAGCAAAATATTTTCAACCCCCAAAACTCCCTGACCCCCAAAACTCAACAACCAAAAAACCCAAACCCCCAAACCAAAACTCCAGTGTCAGCCCCAAAACCTAAACCCTACCACCATTCTGATGTGAACAGGCTCTGATCTGAACAGTATCCAGGCCTGGGCCCCAGAGCTTGATCATTAATGGACATCACCTCATTTTGGCCTGATCTCAAGTAGCAGACTCCCAGTATTCTAGGCCAGTAATCACTTTTAATAAAGAGCCTGAGTATGGCTACCCTGTTCTGGAGATAAAGGATTTTAATAGCATGGAACAGTCACCTCTCTGCCAGGGAACACTCCCTGCCCCTTTTTATTTACAGGTACAGCTGTGAATTCACTGAGCTGATAATGAGTAATGTTGCAATTTTTTACTGGGAAGAGAAACAAAAGGAAATATTGGATGCTGAGAAAAGAAAACTCAAAGCTGAAAGTCATGAGAACTGGCTGGAGTGTAGCAAATGGATCTCATAAAATTATTTCTCTATTTAGACTACCAAGTTTTTGAAGCATGATCTGAGAAATAAATAACAATAATGAATGTTTTAAAGAAAACTCTTTTAGAAGAGAAATCAAGAAAAAAACCTATTTTAATGCCAGAAGGTTTTTCCATAAAAACACATATGGAGGACTGGAGCAGCAGAACCAGGAGCAGAACAAGCTCACTTCTGAAAGCCAGGAATAAATGCAGGACCTAGTCTGCTGCCTGCACTTGAGACATAAAGGCTTCTCACACTAGGGAATAAGCTCTGCAATGTATTGTGTCCAGGGTCCTGTCTTCATATCTCATGTTCTATTGGGAATTTCTTTTTCACTGAGGCAAATTCTGTAGGGTGTTTGCTATCCCAAAATGAAGAAAATGTGCTGTTTCAAAAAGCATGAACTAGCCTGTATTTTTTAAGGTGCTAAATAAGAAAATAAACAAAACAGTAAATTATTGGAAATGAAAGCTTTATGACTGATAGACAGAACTGATGATTATCTGGTATATTGCCCCTGTGTTTCAACAGCTTTATACTCTTATTCAGCCGTCTTCTGAGAAAAAGTGTGTCTCCAGTTATCAGCATCTCTCCCTCGCTTTACTCTCTTCTTTAAAATAAATGTTATTGATCAGTAGAAGACTTTTCTGAAATTGGCAGAAAGATATGAGGCTATTAAACCTCTCTTATTAAGGCTGAATATGACTAGAAAGGAGAATTGATTCCTACTAGATTTATATCCGTTAGCTTTTTTTTAGCTCCCTATTTGTAACATTTCATTACACACCTTCAGAAGCTATTTTTTCTTCTTTTTATTTCATTCTGTGGATTTTGCTTCTGGTATCCTGGGTGAGTGATCATTATTTTTCCTATTTTTATTATAAACATTATTTTGTACATGCTAATTTTTAGCCAACTAAATCTTGAAATTTTTTTTTCCTGGGGAACCTAAGTCAGCCCTGTCCACATTGTTTTTTCAGCTGTGTTTAAAATTACTGCAGAACATGTAAGTTTCTGAATACATGTGTCTTGGTATCAGCATATAAATCTTCAGCCAGGTCGGATTTCTTTGAATAAGAAAACTGGTAGTATCTGTTTTAAAGACTAAAAAGAAAACGTTGGAAGGAGAATGTTTTGAAAAAATGCTTCTAGACAAATGCCACAGTAAAAGGGAACAGGCTGAAATAAACCAGAACTTCTGACTGCCCAGACTGCCAGTGTTCTTTACAGTTGCCATTTAAGAGCCCAAACAACATAGTCCAGTGCAGGAGATGAAATTTTTGAGTCTGAAGCCAACTGTTCAAGAAGCTCTGCTCTCTCCAGTGCCACACATACCTTTATGTCAGCTAAGTCAGCTGGCATATACATTTACATTTTTATTTAAAAGGGGGATTTCTAAAATACCACCTTGAAAAGAGCTGACTGCATAGTTTCTGTTTCCATTAATCAGAATAACAGTAGGCTTAAATGATATCAGGCCAGTCAGGTAATTTAGAAAAATCTCTATAGTAGCCATTCATATGTATTTGGATGCTTGTCTTAACACAGCAGAGTGAGTTACTAATGTTGTCTATATTTCTGGCATTGTCTTCAGTTCTGTTTGAACCCTGAGGGCCCAGCATTATGTCTGAACCAATATTTTACAATGTCTATTTTCTAAAACAAATGTATCTTTGGGTTGCCTGAAGTTACTATTGAATCTAAGCTAAGTTAGAAGAAAGAAAAGTGTTTGGAAATGTGAAACAAGCCAGCTCAGGCTACAAACATGAGCAGATGAGGCATGATTTGTAAAAGACAAGGAAAGTACTGCCTGCTTCTGAACATCTCTGAAACATTTCTTAACCAATAGGCTGAAAACTATCATTATGGCAAAAGAAATAATGAATTTACAAGTTTCAGAGTTCTCATACATACCTAGAACTTTCCTCATTTCTCCTGTTTGAAAAAAATAAAGAGCTCTAGGAAAATGTCTAAAAAGAAACTAAACCGTCTTTAAATTTCAACAGACAAGCAAATAAACAAATAAAACCTTTTTGTTGACCTTTAAATGTGATGAAATGTGAGTATTTCTCACAACATGGTTTCCTGAATGGTTGATTTGGACTATGCATAGAGTCACTGCTGAACTAGAGTCAATTTGAAGCAGTTTTGATTTAACACAGTGTACCGCAAGCACTTTATTTCAAAATTGAGATACTTAGTAGCTGTGGGGGTTTGGGATTGTTTTTTTGTTTAGTTTAGTTTAGGTCATTGTTGGGTTTTTTTAAATTATTCTGACTCCAAGTTGAAAACCCAGTTATAAACAATTTATCAAAATGAAGCAGAGAACCTTTCCAGTGCAACTTTTGAGTTTCTTATTCTGTTCTATGTTTTCTTCTAACACTTTTTTGCTCCTTTGGTTTTGCTATTTTGCATCAGAATGCAATCAGGTTCTTAGAACATTCCTCTTAATTTCATCAAAATGCTAATGAGTTGGATTTATTCACCTTTTTAAAGAAAATTGAGCTGCATCTTGAGGAACAATCTAATGCTGGAAAGATATACATTTCTTATACTTTTGAAGTTCTATATAATTTCTCTAAAAATATGTTAGAGTAAACAATGTAGAATCTCCTTTGCCTGATATTTGAAAAACATTAATGATTAAAAAATATGTAATAGGATGTAACACAATAGCATTTAATGGCTGTAATTAAATATGAATGTCAATCTGGAGAAGGTTCAGAGAGATGCCAGAAGAGCAAGCTTGCTCCTTTGCAGATTCATGTTCCTATGGAGAACATATATTTCTTTCTTTTGCATCATAGTGCTTCTGAGATAATTGAAGAGAAAGGAAAGAAAAAAATCAATTAAAATAAGAATTATCCAAAAATGCATGCACACCTGAAGAAATTATTTAACTTTTTCAATAAATGCAGAAAAAAAAATTTCTTAGTCCCTTATCTCTAGCAACAGTATGATGCTGTTCCTTACAGAGCTCTGGGTTCTTAAAGTCAATTAGTATGCTTATGTGTCTAAATCCTGGTCCTGAGCTTCTACTCTGTACTTTCAGTCATGTACAGAAAACTAAGAAATCGTGAAACAATTTTACACTGCTGAACACTGGTTACAGGTGACCAGTCAGATTGTAGTCAGACAGAATTGTATCAGCAGAACTGACCGGCAAAGACTCACTTATGACCCATAAACACAAGACACTATAATTGCATTAAAATATAGTTATACATTACAACCTTCTCATGTAGACAAAACTGTGATGAATGCATGACCTTAATAAAAGAAAACTAGGATAGTGCCAGAGTAATAGTTACTAGCAGTGAGGACACAATAAACATCTAACATTACAAAGGGAACATGTAGGTTCCCTGCCATGTAACAGCATTGTAGATATCTGTAAATCAGTCATCTCTTTCTATGCCTTTCTAAAGTAACCCTATCAAAGTTCTATAAATGATGCAGATGAATAAAGATATTTAGGATATGTCCCACTGATCTGCTCAAGGTACTTAATTTGCAATTACATAAAAATGACCTAGAACATGCATTTCTGGGTTACTAACATATCAATTGGAAAATGTTTTCAAGATGAGACTAGATGCAGCACTTAGTGCCATGGTCTAGTAACCACAGTAGGGTTGGACTCGATGATCTTTGAGGTCTCTTCCAACCTGGTTGATTCTATGATTCTGTGATTCTATGATTCTGTGTTCATCTGTGGGTAATCTAGAAGGGGAAAAAAGAAGTATTAAAACTGTATTTAAAAAGCCCCAAAATACAGCCAACCCTTCCCCTCAAAACACCTTAATGAGAGTACTGCTCAGGAGCTGGCAGATTTAACAGTCTAGACTGCTGTGTAGAAGTAGCTTCTGCAGGTATTCAGCACTGATCTCACCACTTGTTCCTCAACTACCTACTGGGTTGCTTTGTAGGTACATCAATCTTGTAGGTCATGTGTGCCATTGGAGGGACACGTGTGACAACAGCCAGCCTTGGGTTTCAGGAAGGTACCTAGCCACCTGTCCTTGAAGCACCCTCAGCAGTCCATCTCAGAAACAGGTCTTTAAAAGTCGATTTTTGTGTATATATTTTTTTTAAGTATTATTTTATTTCAAACATTCTCAATCCATTTAATTCTAAATATTATTGCAACTAAAACTGGAGGTTCTTTTCAATACACAGCACATTTTCTTTTTACCGTTCATTCAATTGTTTACCATGTTTGACCCATTGCAGATATACTTGGGGGTTCTGTTGTTTTGTAGGGTTTTTTATTTGCCAGCAAACCAAAATTCTAGTTATATGAACACATCTTTTGAAATAACTGGGCCATATAGAAATTGTTTCTTACTACTTAACAGCTAGTGACACATTTCTGTATAAAAATCTGAAGATTTATTCCCATTCTGAACAAAATAATTATTTTCTATCTAATATAACAGTGGGTGTTCCCATTATCCATGTAAATGGATAGTTGTTTTAAAGCTCACAAAGCTCACAAAGCTCTTGAATTCAGTAATCTATTCTGGCAATGAATTCTACCAGTTAAACAGATTTCCACTGTGAAAAACAGATGTCTTGTCATCAGTTGTAAACCTGTTCCCATCAATTTACTTTAATTTCACTTTTAAAAGGGTAAACAAAATCTTTGAGGTTGCTGTTTCCTTTAATATTCCTACAGCTTTATGTAGGTCCCTACAGAAATGTGTGACTACCTTTTCAATCTTTCTTTGTGGTAAAAAAATAAATCTTTCCATTACACATGAATCACTTTTAACAAAAGGGGTTACTGAAGCAGGTTAGTCACAAGTAAACTTTGGGATGAAACCAGAGAGAAAAGTGTGATAGGAGCTTTCAAATATCTATGAATTATCAAGGACAAGCCCTCAGGTAGAGATGAAAAGCTGGAATTCATATCTGCTTTAGCCAGGATTCAAGTAAGTTAGAAGAGGAGAAAAAATATCAAGATGTGCAGTAACTATTGTGTCATTTGCTGGCCCTTGATGGTGCAGCCCTCTGTGATTTACTTCATTCTCCAGTGAGTCTGACTGCTTGTATGAGGCATTAAAATGCACAGGTTGAAAAGCTTTCAAGAGCAGATGAATCTCTAAACCCACCACACTGTGTCAAAGTGGTTGAAATGAATTTGCTTATAGATCAGTGATTTGAGTTCTGACTTCCTGATCTTTTTTGGTTTCACATCCGATGTCAAGCCCTGACAATACTGCTGCTGGTAAGGTTATTTTCTTGATATGCCTCAATAGCATGAATCTCTTCAAAGCACTTCTAAAATGACAGTTTTCATAACCTAACAGGAAAGAATTTGCAACTACAGCAATATCTGTGATTGTTGGTATTCAAACAGAACTCTTCGTTTTTTTGGCAGATAACATTAAAAGATAACAGCCACAAGGGAAGAAAATAGGTTTGGCCAGTTTTATGGCTAAAGAAGTACACCCAGAATTAGAAAATGAGGTACTCCTTCCCATTTTATTCTCATGAGTATTCCGTATACTATTAAACAGGTTTCTGCAAATATGCCTGTAATAGAAAAATATACAGTGTGAGAGCCCATTTGATCTCTTGAAGCCAACTTTTAGTCTGGGTCTGTGCCTATGAATTGTTTGTGAGACTTGACCTGAGGCGGAAACAGTTAAGGATTGCTCTGACAGTGGCTAGTCCCTTGCACTGCTTAATTTGCTAGCACATGCATACAGTGTGGGGATGCTAGCTTAAGTTACCATGAGCAATTTATTGACATTTGGGTGACACTGCTTCTAGGCTAATTTATCTGATGTTGTGTAGACATGCTGATAGAACTGGATTGGTGTTCTTGGTCAAGGCATATTTCCTCTATTCCAATCCCTAATTAATAAAATGGATAGGAAGGAAAGGGGATAGTATCTCCCTTGTCAATGCTAGCTGTTGAAATCATAAGCCATAGTGGAAATTGGGTTTTTTTCTTTGCATTTGAGACATGCTGGTATTTAGATCACAGCTAGGCAATTTGGGATGTTCTGATGCTGCAGCAATGTGGCTGATTTTAAATAAGAAGGACTATTGAATACTTTTTAGTTTCACCTTTGAAAAACAAGATCTTTTTCATGAATCACAGGATTGGAAATCATAGAATTTCTATGAATCATAGAATTAGGTTGGATAAGACCTCTAAGATCATCAAGCCCAACTATAGAAAATCCATGTAACTTAGATGTGATATAAAAGCAGCTCATTTCTGAATTTGGGATGTACCTAACTTAGTTAATTTCTTTTAGTTTCACCTTTGAAAAACAAGATCTTTTTCATGAATCACAGGATTGGAAATCATAGAATTTCTATGAATCATAGAATTAGGTTGGATAAGACCTCTAAGATCATCAAGCCCAACTATAGAAAATCCATGTAACTTAGATGTGATATAAAAGCAGCTCATTTCTGAATTTGGGATGTACCTAACTTAGTTAATTTCTGAGTGAAGTAATT
>NW_008685148.1:43286-61710 GCF_000695815.1 Acanthisitta chloris | reverse complement strand
AGCAGGAAATAATCATCCTGGAGGAAGTGCATAATGCTGTGAACACAGATGGGATTTCAGCTCAACTTAATTTTCATGTCATGGAGCAATGTGACATCAAGATGAGAAAAAAAAATTGCTCAGATTGAGCTGATAAAATAATTAGCTCAGTCACATAATTACTGTTAGTGCTATGTGCTATCCATGCCATCAGGTGCTTTGCCCTTCTCTCAAGCCACTAAAACCCAATAAAGAACAAATTATCTCAGCATATCATCTGCTTGATGGCCCCACTACTATCACTTTTGAAGGCAGACTGAGCACATACATATGTTTTCATTATAATTTTCTCTAGCACCTCAACAGAATTGAGGACAAACCACACCTTGGCTTTGGAAGAAAAATGACACTGCCATGCTAAGCTGGAATTCATGGTTGTAGCTCATAAGTATATTTATTTTCACAATTGTGATTAAATCACTAGAGTAACAACAACAACAAGAAGATCAAAATCATACCTTAAGAACACTAAAACAAACAATAAGATTTAAGATCAATATTAATAGTCTTTGTGTAATGTTGTGTTTTATATGCTGAAATTTCATACTATTTATAGTTCATACTGTGAGAGCAGAAGTAATATATTCTTTTGACAGACCTGTACTTCAAGTATATTTATGAAACAGGTTTATATTAATAGGAGAAGTCAGGTAGAAGTGTCTACATTTCACAGGAAATGAAGCCAAGATAAAAAACAGGCTAGCAAAACCCTATTTTTTAAGAATGCAACTTGAATCATCAAGGTGATTCTTCCTCCAGCATTTGTTGATGGAACACCATAAGGTTCCCAGTTCATATTTACTTCTATAGAGGAGAGCTCAAAAGGAACTTCAGGAACCAAAGTGATCGTGTCCTGAATAAGCTAACATTCCTAAAGACACTATAACAAAACAGGTTTCAGTTCAAATTATCTCAAATTATCTGATGAATAATATCCTTAATTTAGTGGCATTTACCTCACCAATCAACAATACAACAATTTTCTGTTGAATGACACGTTTTATACAATTTCTACAGTAAATTGGCAGATCCACATAGAGTCATGCTTTCCCCTCTCCCTGGTTCTTTCTGGATAGCCATCCATTCTTTAAACTGAATGGTCAAAGGATCCTTCACTGCTTAAATAATCAAATGCTGTAAAATAGCGCTTGTGAAATAAATTAGATGAATAAACATATTTTTATCTGTGGCTCTAAATATCGCTCCAGAATCTGATAAGTGGAAAAGTATTTCCTTTTAAAAAGTACACCTATGCCAGGATTTTATTTTAAGATGAATATTTATCATTCTGGGTATGTTATGCAGATTGCACCCCCTTAAAATCTAGTTTTATAGTATAAGTTGCTAGGCTTGAAATTTTTTTGTATTTGCTCATTAAAACACAAGCAAATATATTAAATGAATGAAAATACTAATTTCTGAAAATTTGTTAAAGCCTCTGCCAGTTACTGAATCTCATCTGTGAAGGAATGAAGGTGATGGGTGTTGCAACATGAAACATATTGATAGAAAGAGAAAAATGCACTGAGGAAGAAGAAACCTGGTTTAGAACTGCTATGTAGGCAAACTGACAACAAAAGTATAGCGTGGCACAATTCCTGTTCATAATCTTACAGCTGAATAGTCATTAATGTATGATTTAACAAAATGCACTGACACCTGCTGGACTAGCCAAAAGTCTCAACCAGGTATGGGTCCTAATAGGCTGAGCAGCAATCAAATTCATAGGCTAGCCCTGTACCCCAAAGGCTTTGTACTCTGATTCATAGAATACTTTACTGTAAGAGAGATGGGTAAATGGCGCGTGAAAGAAACATTAATGGGATAATATACTTAGGATGGGAGACGGTATGAACTTCAAAATGGACATTTGCAGGGAAGTCTTATAAACTCTCTCATAGCTAAGCTTCCTGTTTTGGTCCTAATGAACACCTCTTTTTGTCTGCTAGCAGTTTTCCCTAACAATAAATATGGGACAGTACTGTCCAAGTCACCATCTGAGATTTTGTGGAAGTGTCCTTCAAATTTTGACTGGTTCCAAGACGAATAAGGAAAATTGCTGTTGGAAACAACTGGTTTAAAACTACTGAAGTAGCAGCAATGAAAAATGGCAAGCTGGCTATTCTTAGTGAAAGGACATAACTTTTGAAACAGGAGACTGACTGCCATTTTGATATAAGGAATGTGAGTTTTGGTCTGCCATGAAAATTTACTCAAACTTAACAAATTAATAAACATTTAAAGTACATTATTTTGAAAATATGTGACTGAAATATTCTGTTAGAAACTTGTGACATGTAATTTCAATTGTTACAAAATGTAATTGAACAGAAAAAGTCTGAATTTATTTCTTTAGTAAGTTCATTATGCTAAGCAAATAATAATGTTCTGCCATTTAGTCAAAAGGTTTTGATACTTTAATACTATTTTAACATAATAAGTATTTACATTTCTCTGAACATCAAAATCAATATGTATCTTTTAAGTATAACTCAATTCTAAACTTTTTTTAGCTACAAAACTATAACATTCACTGTTGAGTTCTAAAATGCAGAATGACCAAATAATCATAGATAACAAACATTCAAAATGTACTGTGCATAATTATTAGATTCTTTCTTCATTTGCCCTTCTGCATCCTGCTGTCTCTGTTGTCCACCAGTGAGTTATCTATTTAAGAGGAGGAAAGAAATCTATTGACTGCAGAGTTGGATTCAGTTAGTATGCCTCACGCTAGCAGGACAATGCATGTAACACAGCAGGCTTAATTTGCTGTCCATCTCTAGCTATGAATATTGCCTCCAAATGTCTGCAGTCAAGTGGCTTTCATTACTCTGAAGTTCTGTGGTGTGGAATTCTCTGCAAAATTTAATGACCCAAGTCTTTATTTGAAAAAGTACTCTTTTGCAATGGCATTCTGCTTGAGCACCATGAGCAAGTGAATTATATAAAAAAGTACATCCATTGAAATACAGGAAAATGCAGCCTGTCATAGTATCTGAAACAGAGTGTTACAACGAGACACTCTTCTATAGGAGCAGCAAAGGAGCAACTTGGTAGCTTTTATATAAATATATTTATTTCCTGGGAATGGGTTCTTCTAATTGATTGCCAAGTCCATGAGAACACTTCAGTGCATTATTTTCTGGAAACTGAAAGCATGGCTGTGGCTTTGAAAGGTGGATTCTGCTGAATGCACAAGGTTAGTGTTATGTTTAAAGCCAAAAGAAAAATTCAGCAGGGGAACTTTTTTCTTCAAAGAGTTGCCACAGTAATAAATCACAGAATCACAGAATAATCAGAGTTGAAAGGGACTCTTGAGAATCATCTAGTCCAGCTCCTGGCCCTGCACAGGACATCCTCAATAAGAGCCCTGTTTAATGCCTGGGTTATCAGAGGTGCTGCACACAAAAACCCTCTGCTGTATTCAATATCTTGTTCTCATTATTCCTGTTGCTGGTAGCACTAATAATTCCTCTATTTTCAAACTGAACATTGACAATGTGAATTCACTGTTGAGAACAGGGGGAAAAAAACTGAATCTAGTAATTTTACAGTTGTATAAACCTTTTGGGATCATTTATTAAGAGATCAAGATTTCAGTACATCCATGCATACCTGTAATTGTCCTAATTATCTATAATCTTCAAGTTAAAGCTCTTTCCTGTGATCATGCCAAGTTCCTCTGCTGCTTTAATAAGAGCCAGGCAGAGGAGGATGGGTTCTGATCCATGCTGCAATGTGCAATGCGCAACAAAATCGCTGCCCTTTGGGCTTGACCAGAGCTACTCCAAGAGTAGTTTAATTTAGGCTTATCCAGGGTGTTACAGATCAACTCGCCCTTCCTTAAAATACATGCCTATAGGAGCAGAAAATAGACAGCTTTGTTTTCAGAGACTAGTTGATAGATTGGGGCCATTTTAAATAATGTCATTATATAATGTACTGTCAATATTACTAAATTGCAAGAAAATCAGTTTCCATGCCTGAAACAGTAGGAAAAAAAGCTATCAGACATTTTTACCAGATTTCTATCAGACTCTACCTGATAGAAAAGGGCTATAGTTTTAACAGTAAACTGAAGGATGCCTGGACTTGTGGCCTACTATAAAGGTATTTTAACCTCTGAAAGAAAGAAATCACAAACTGGGAAAACTACCTGACCTTAGTCTAAGGCAAAATCATAGTAAACACTGATAGATAGTCCAGTTCCCTGACTTGTGCCAGTGCCCTGGCATTGCTCAGGCTACCAGTGAGGTTGTAGCCTACTCCTTCTTAGGACTCTCTCTGAAAAGAAAACTTAAAAGTCTCCATGAAGGAAAGAATCTATTTGGAAGAAAGTATATTACTAAAAAGACTCTCAAAATATACACAGCGATTTCAAGTGTGTTCTGATGTAAGTGTATGTAAACCTACAGTTTTGATTCAGGTAACAACTCGACTGGAAACATAAAGAAAAATGTCAATAAGTGGTTTTAGCAAATTTGGAGACTTTACTATTATGCACTAACTGGAAGCATGTCTAATCCTTTCTAAATCCAGTCAATCCAAATGAAGAGAAATACATTTAATGATAGGAAAGAAAGACCTCTTTAAGGACACTCTTTTACAAAAGAGTTATCTAATATCTGAAAACCATAATTGATAATGATGATGATGAAGAAGATGGTGACAATGAAGAAGCAATAATAAAAGAAAACTTCATTATGTAGAAAGTTTGTCTGTACCCCTGTATGGGGAGATGACTGAGGGCAAAAAGATAATGGTACAGAAATTATAGGGAAAAATATGGTTCCTACTCCCTGGATGGAACATGATCAGCATACCTGACCTTGCACATACATTGCAATCTAAGGGGGACAAAATGAAGGGTAGAGTGGAGAAAGCACAGTGAGGCTCTGTTGAAACCCTTGCAGAGGAGGGAACGTGGTGTACTCTATAGCTGATAAGATGCACAGCAGCTGAAAACCAAGGGAGATGAAGGAAGGTGTCCTCCTGTTGAATCAGTAACTGTGGAGAAATCACTCTCCTTGGACTGACACATGTCGCAATCCCAAGGTACTATACTCAGATATCTGCCCCCGGGTTACGACCACACCTCAGTAAGTAAGATGTATGACTAAAGTCAATCAAGCTCCTAAACATAAAGAAATAGCATAAAAGTAAGTTAAGAATGTGGAGAAGTTAAGGAAGACTCCATCAGAACTTCTGAGATCAGCTGATGGGCTGAACCTGTCTTCTCCCCAGTAGGGATGCCTATCAGAGTAAGAACCATATTCTATGCATTGAATGACTATCTTGAGTGAGATTTTTTTAGGCATTAGAACTTGTTAGCATGCAGCTTTGAATTAGTATATTGCTTTGAACATTTTTTGCAGTATCACCAGCAATTCTTGAACCTTAATGTGCCATGATTTTATTAATAAAGACTGTTGTTTTGTAATCTGTTAATGTGAGTCCTTCAAGGATGCTGACAGAGCAATCAATCATTAAGGGTCTGAGAAAAATCACCCCATTTCACATGACACCCTGGGACATTTAAGTGTATAAAATGGCAGAACCAAGGTGAAATAACTACAAGACATTAAAAATCCACACCCCCCCAAAACAAAAAAACAAAAAAAAACCCAGCAGATCTGACTGACTTCTATTTTTCGACATATGATAGTAAAATGTTGACCAAGAAAATTCCTTTTACTCCTCATTTGTATGGCATGACCTATGAAAAATCTAGCATTTAACAAAACTACTTGCATTGCTGTAATCTAAGGATGGTGGTCCTAATGGTACCAGCATGGCAAACGATATCATTAAAAACTCTTTACCTCCTATGGTCATTGTTCCTACAGTTATGTGAGCTCCATTAAGCCTGAGGTCAAATTTGAACTGACAGTTTAGCAACAAACCTCCTACAACATCATTCAAACTGCCTTAGGATTATTCCAGAAAGAGAAATAGAGAAACATCTTACCTTTCACTTTTGTCATTACAGAAAGAGTAAATACCCTGGAAGGAAAAGAAAGAAGGGGGGAAAATCAACTGATCATAGTGAATGATTTAATAGCGAGTTGCATTAAATGCTGAGAATGTAGTCGTAGAACTATTAAACCAAAAAACCCCAAGATTATTGCTACCTGCATGTTTAAGTCTAATGGCTAAATTACACTGCATGATTACTAACTAGTACAAGACATAAATCTGGCAGCTGCTACTCAATTCTACCTGACAGAATTCAGTATCAAATAACACGCTTTTATGAATTTCTTTAATATCACCTGAAAAAGTTTGCTATTGGCAAATAATAGAAAAGGATTAGAAAAGCATTTTGTTTCCAGTTTCTCAGTTCAGTCTGCATCACAAATGATAAAATGGGGAAAAAATAAGAAAAATTAGGCATAGTTATTTTAACACCTGTAAAAATAATTTAAATGAAGACAAAATTAAGCAATTTTTGGATAGGTGTTATTACATATCAAAGTTGCTATTACGCAGAAGGAAAAGCAACCCCTACAATAAATAAAGTGACAATATATTTCCTTCTTAAATGAAGTATTATTTATATCACATGTAATTCACAAAGTTACACTCAATGTCATGGCAAAGCACATTGTTTGCTTCAAACTCACATTCATTGAGTGTGAATTCAATGCTACTGTGAGGTTGAGTTTAAACTTTGCAGGGTATAGTGGAGTTATCACAGACTCATAATTGACAATTTTATGATCATCTTTTTTCCATATATGTGAAAGTTTTAAAAAATTAGATTTTTTTTTCTTCCCTTTTTTAGAGGTAAAAATGAATATTTAAATAGCTATTTCCAGGTACAGTTTTGTGCCCATGTGGGACTGAACATTTCTAATTAGGTTTATGTAGCCCTTAGACAAATTAGTAGGGTAGTCTGTTTACTGTTTTCTATGCAAAAATGTAGGCCAGTCAGCATTACCCAAACTTCTGTCTCAAAGCACACTCCATTCCACTTCTGACAGCAAGGTGTGTGCTCCATTAATGGGGCATTTGCTTGCTCAAGCACCTCTGTATTAGGTAGGAGTATAGTTATATCTAACATCAGGCTACAGGAGACTGTTACTTCTAGAAATGTGCTGAAAGAAAATTGAGAAAAAAAGTACCATATGTAGATGTTGGTATGATCCTAAGACAAGATTATAGATCTTATTAGATCAGTTCTGACACTTCCCAGAATAATTTGGCAAGAGCAGTTACTTCATTTGGACTTATACTACATTAAAGTTAAGATGATTTCAAGATTTTCATAGAAATAAGTGAAAAAAGTTAGTAAAATCTGGCATGCAGTCTCTGTGCAGTGGAATAGTTAGTCACAACTTCAGTTGCTATCAGCAGCAAAACTGTCCTTATCCAGATTTGTACTAAGCACTGTTAGAATGAATAGGAGAAAAAGCTTTCACTGATGCACAATCCTAGGCCAGAGAAGGAAATCAGAGCTCCATAAATCCACTCCACTGATCATAGGAGGATGTTACTCCTGCTCCCTTCATGGACGTAAGACATGCAGTACTGAGTCATTCAAATGGTACATATAATCAACCTCTTGATGACTTTTTTTAATCTTTCCTGGCTTTGTTTTAGATTTTTTTTCCCCCACTGTGGACGATGCTCTCTATGGAATGCATCTCTTTCCTGTACCACCATTTTCCTGAGCAGTGTCCATTCTTGCTCTTATTGATAAGCTCCTGTCAGCTCCCACATTATATTGATCTCCAACCCCATGCAGAAAATATCCTCCTCTACTGTGCACAGACTTGACAGTCACTGCCAGGGCAGCTGTGTGCTCAGTAGCACAGCTCTGCCAGCATTTTGGCAGTCAGCATGCACTAGCATTTTCACACTCTGGATCACTACTGTGGTGTCTTATTAATGGTGTAGACATAGAACAAAATGTTCAAGAGACTACATTGGGATGGTGTGGGATAATATTTAGAGGAGAAAAACTTTCCTTGATTCATAATAATGAAGAGAGTGAAAATGAAAATTTCCCCACAAGCTTTCTTTTATGAGGATGTATTAAAATCACTCTGGGTGTTTAGATTAGCTGTACAAAAGTCAGTGTCTGACTGGATCCTGCATGGATAGTACTAAGCCTCAGCAACATACTCTGGGTGGATAAATTCCAGAAAGCTAAGTGTACTTTGAGTAAAACCAGAAATGTGCCTATTTATGAGGTTTGAAAATACTAATTATGAGAATCTTGAAGTATCTCTTTGCTCTTTCTGGGTGAAGTAGAGAGGTTAGAAATTCCCGATTTGCATTAGACATTCATCATAATGAGTACAGACAACACAGAGAGAATCAGGTAGAATATATATAGAAAGGGCTGATAAATACAGGAACATAAACTTAGTTTTTTGAGCACTTTTTTTGTTTTTTTTTACAGAGCAGTAGTGGAACCATAGGAAAACATAAAACAAACAAAACACTGCTGTATTGCATCAAAGTCTGATGATGCAAGTATATCTTTAGGTCACAAGGCTGTTTCTGTAAGTCCTTACCAGTGAATATTGGGAGACAAAATGAGGGTAAGTGAATCTCTTGATTTGAATAGTATTACCCTCATTTGTTAACACATAATTTACCCAGATTGTCAGATTCCAGAGCTAAGAAAAACTGTCTAGATAAGAATGGTTTTAATGGTGTGACTATACAAGCAAAGCCTCTGAATGGGGAGAGTTTATAGAAGTATAACAGCTCTTAAACTGACAGTTCATATTGCTCTCCCAAATGAAAGATGCTCTATCAAAAACTGTATTTTAATTGGGTTTATTTTCAATGTTACTGCCTTTGCATGACTTTGTTTTTGTTGCTTTTATTTGAATAGCATAGATATATATTTCATATATATCTATATATATTGATATAGATATATATATGACGATACTAGACACATAATCAAAAGGAGATAATTCTAGAATGATCAGTTTATTAAAGCTACACAAGTATTTAAGGACATGTTAGTCCAAACCTTCCAGCTTAGTAACTGATAGCAAGAATGACAATAAGCTTTTAGAAATCCATATCTCAGACTATGCAAAGCTATAAATATCTTCATTAATATTCTGAATTATATCTGAAAGCACATTCAAAGCCAGAAAATAATTTAGTACAGGTGTCAGCAAGATTGACAAAGATTATTGTTCTGCATCCAATTAGAGTAAAAAAAAAAATTACAGAGATGATGATCTTAACTTATTCAAGAATATTGAAAAGGAGGTATCTTTTAATATGAAGACTGTATTGAATTGTGAAGAGCTTGACAAATAATGACATCTGTTTTGTGAAAGAGCCTTACAATATTTTTTACTACAGTTTTTCTGCAATATTTCTATTCCTTCTGTTTTGCAGGAGTATTCCACCAGACCTAGATTCAGTAGGTAGTGGCTATTATTATGAAATGTTTATATCACATTACACCATAATGTTTAAAACAAGCTAAAGACCCTACTATTTTAAGGTACCACATAAAAAACAGAACCATTTCTAGGCCAGAAAGCTACTATTTGATATTGACTGTTGTCGGTGCTCTACTACAAATAAAATGTCCCTAGCTCAACAATGAAATGACAACAGATAGAAACAAACAGTAATATCCTATTTATTTTCTCTTCTAGAGCAGTGTAATCTTATTAGACTCTAGTCCACCATTGCATTCTGAGAAAATGCATCTGAAATGAAGAATATTTGTGTTTTCAGTGCATAAAATTCAATAAAGCAGAAGAAATAAGATAAAATGAAAATATTATTTTTCCTGGTGTTACTTCATCTAAACAAAGGCTGGGAGCCACCTGATATTTTAAGTGTGCAGGAAATTATTTCCCCAGTGTCTGAATCACCATCATTTTTTATTTGTATATTGAAAATCTCTCATATGAGCTGTCACCTTCTATTATTAATTAAAATATGAAGAAGAGCTCTGTCAGAAGTATTTCTGCCTCTAAACTCAACAATGAATGCAGGGTAAGCTTCCATACTGAGATTTGATTCCTTCAACAGGATAGCTAGATGGGCAAGATATAAGCTAATCTAATATCAATATGCATATAGCCACATTCCACTGTCCTAGGTTTTATTTTACAGTTTATTATAACTTATAGGAAAGAACTGTATTGCCTTTGAAATTTCTTTCTCCATTCTGTAAAAACTGCCCAGGAAAATGCTAGAAATGACAGAAACTTTATAGGCTGCTACTTGGAGCTGCAATCAAGCCTTTCCTAATAACTTCAAGAGTGAGCTGAAAACTGCCTACCATGGTACCTGAAAGCTGTGCACTGTCAATCACCTCTGCTAATTTAATGCTGAGAGGCATCCAGCTTTCTAACATGGCAGGAAAACATGAGCAATACCTTTTCAGTAGGGTACAACAAAAATTTTGATCTCTAGATACTTGTAGTTGTTTATAGTCCAACAAATTATAATCTGATTGACATTTGCAATACATGTTATCTCAGTCTATTAAAAACAATAAAAACTCCCTGCTCCTCAAACAGGTAGCCTAAGCAATACAGCTATTTCAAAGAATAAGGCCATGAAATAATTGCATCATTCTACTAGCAAGTTCCCTTTGTTCTTAAACAAATCCTGTTTTGATTGAGAAACTGGCGTTGAAATCTCTTTAGCTCCCCATGAAAATCTGCTAAAATTTTAAAACGATGCAGTTTGTACAGAATCCTCCTTAGATCTCTGCTTAATTCCTAAGAGGTTTTGGCCATCTTTAGCACAGAGATTGCCTTCCCCTGTAAGCAAATACCTGTGAAATCCATTAAGTGTGTATCTCATATCCTTCTGGCATACTAATTTTCACAAGGGATGACAACTCACAGGTGCCACTAGTTATTTTGTATTACTTCATGAGATCCACAGACAGGACCTAAATTTTACACCTTTGAAAGACAGCATAAAAAGAAAGAAGAGTCTTCTAGTTAAAGCAGTTACTTGCTGACCCAGACAACAGAGTACTTGCATGGGAATATAATCTTCTGTAGTTAAGTCAGTGAAATTCAGTTTTTCCAAGAAGAGTACCAACTCCACATTTCTCATTTTCTATGTGTCTAACTTGAGACTGTAGGGTCTGATTTATAGAAGTGCAAATGCAGTCAATAGAGATTGTGCTTTGAATGTATAAAATGCAATATATACACTCTGCAAAATTAGGTCCTGCATTTCTTATACCAGAGAGCAAGAATTTCTAGAAACTCTTGAATTAAATCTATCAAGTGCAACAAACCTTACTTAGTATAGTGAGGATAATACTCTGTTCATTTTACAAGACCTTATGGAAATAAATTCACAGCATTATATGAATAAGACAGAAATGATTCCTGGGGCAAATAGGTAGGATGGGACAAAAATCTATGATATTGTTTTAAGAAAAGCAGTTAAACATAAGTCCACGTATCACAAAATGAGAAGAGGTTATAATATAAACTATATTCAAACAGATTGAGGAAAAGTAGTTCAGGAACATAAAATAAGTATTATAATAAAGTTGGATTTATTATTTAGTTTTTGATTTTCCTTTAAAAATGTTAAGTGTTTACTTTAACATGATTTTATTTTTTACCTTGACCTTCTTTAATGAATATATTTTTTTTAATTTAAGAAAAGTGTTCAAGTTATATTGTGAATCATATTGAATTAAATAAAAAATTGTTTTCTATGTGACTGGTGTAAAAGACCAAGTTTAGAATGCCTTCTTTAGATACCTAACTCAATACATGAGGCATGTGTCTCTCTTTATAGATGGAGAGAATTAGGTAACTCTGTGGGGGAGTGATATACTTCAGCACAGTGATGAAGAAATACAACAAGACATTTCTAAGATTCTATTTTAAGACTATGAATTACCATAATTTTGGTGTGGTTTATTTCCACACCTCCCAGAAGAAATTTGTGCACTCCATACACAGAAAAAAAAGGTTAAAAAAAATCCTTTCATTTAAACTGGATTCTCCTTAATTCAAGGATTTTCTGTTGCCTTGTGGTTCTTGATGTTTTCTGTATTGTTCCTGGAAAGTGTAGTTTTTACAATATTTGTAGTGTCTAGACAGCACAGAATAGCAAATAATATAAAATAATGTGAAATAGAATAATATCCCTGTGTAGCATTGTGTCAAATGGATGCATTGCACTATCGTGAATTCACTTTCCTCTAAATTAATGGGTGTTTACTGCCTGCATTACAAAGAAAGTACTTATGAAGTTGCATGTGCAATGTTTTGCAAGATTTTTGCTGTCTCTTTCCTTCAACAAATGAACCAAGTTAAATAGCTCCATTTATAAATGGAAATTATATGGATATCAATACGAAAAGCTTATCTGAAAATAAACAGTACAAGTAGATTCCAGTTTTATTCAGAGAATAATATTTCACTTTTTTTTTCACTATGGTAGCATTAAATATCAGTCTTAGCTGCTTCTTCTGAAAGTTGAAGTCCTCTGTTTCTTGAAATAAAAAAATGTATGGCTGCTCTGCCCATGGTGTAAACATGTTTAGCGTGCCCTTGAGGGCCCAGCCCAACCTAGCTGAAGACAATGTTTGTCTTTTGATGGAATTCAGCACATAGTTGAATTGGACCTTAAGGGTAGGGCTGACTACAAAATGAGTTATATTAAACTCTAAAAGAAAAAGCTCATCTAAGCCACAGTCCAAGTCATGTCAGCTTTAATAGCAGCTGAATCTGCCCTCAGCCCTTGGCCATTCTGTGAACCTTACCAGCAAAGTGGTGTTTAGTGCAACACCAGTAGGGAGCTTGCAAAGAAAGCAAAAAATCCCAGTAAAATTCAGTGCAAAGAACAAATACTTTACCTGCAAGAACATTGCTTTCTCTAACCAAAGACTAGAAATCCTTATGATTTTCAACACTTTGTGCATGCTCCTCTAAATATTACAAAGCCCAATACTAAGCAGATACATAATTGGAGAAATCAACATGCACATTTCAGAAAATGAAGACAAATACATTTTCCAATTTAATGTGATTTTTGACAGGAAACCTTTAATATAGCTGCTAAAATAAAAGAATATCTGCATGGAGTACTGAAGGCTGAATTCATTAGTTCAATTAAAGAAACTAGCCCTACTCAGCTCCACATCTCCATAGAGATGTGGAATATGACAGCTCTGCTTGAACGTTTCATTTTAATTGTGATGATATTGGCATTCTTCTCATGAAAATCTTTAAAGGGGGAATGAAAGATAATAAAATATATCCTTCTTTTAATCATATGCAAAGAAGCGAGAAGGATAGTCTTAAATATAAGAGTAAAAAATAAACAATCACATATAATGATAGTTTTGTTATGCTGATTAGGGCAGCATGAATGAACCTTGGCAGTGGAATTCATCAGAAAATCACACTATTTTCTTTTTATAAGTGTCTGTGGAAGGAGGTAAATTCAGGTAATAGAAATACAAAGGGGCTTTTATTTTTTTAATTTATGAAAGGCTAAGCAATTAACATATTTCTTTTGCTAATCACAGAAGGGAAAATAGTTCTGGTTTTTCCTAAAGCCAACTGATGCTATTGGTAGCACTGGTTGAATCAATCAACAATAATTAATGGAATAGTATCATGCTAGCCAAATTTGCAGATGTTTTATGGCAGGAAAGCAGTGCGAACCAGTTGGGTAGGCCTGACTCATGATTTCTAATGAAGTTGACAGCAAACAAAACCAGCCACTTAGTCATGACTGAAGAAATAATCCCTTCTTAATGCTTCAACTTTTACCTTTTCTTGAAGATACCTAAAATCTTTTTGAACTTTCAGAAGAAGTTAGAAAACTTTGCTTTTCTGTTACAAGCATGAGGAACATATATCATTCCATGATTTACTCCCTGAAATGAATGGGTCATGTATGGTCTCCAAGAGGAATATTTTGTCTTTCAGTACAGAATTTTGCTAGAATTAATCCCTTGGGCTCTAATTCCCACTATTTAATGTCATCTAAGCTGTGGCTCTCTTTGCTGGTTCACATTAAATAAATACAATTTTCTAACAATAAGAGCAGGTTCAGCCAAAGTAATAAATGAGTTTCCCCAGGAAGAGAAACTATTCCAATAAATGACACCAAACAAGGAATCCAATAGTGCTCTATGCAACCTGGAAGACAGTAATACTTCAAAGACTGAAATTCAGTCTTGTGCAAGTTGGTGTTGCACTTAAAAGTCTGTAAATTGGCAGCAATTTTGCAATGGTAATTTTCTCCCTAAAAGGCATATTTTGGTATGGATACTAGAGAGGCCTGTTATGTGCTGTAGGGTGCTAGGTCAGCTGAGGTTGGAAAAAGGCTCCCTCTGGTCTCACAGATGTCAGCAAAGTCTCCTGGAATCACAGTAGCTTCAGGGATAAACAGCAGAGACTTCAGCTTGTCCTACTATTCTGAGCTGGCCTGCTGCAAGCTTGTCAACTTCAGACATGAATGAGTGGCAGAGATTAGAATGACTATATTAGAAATACCAGAGCATACTGCTAGAAGGTGAGACAAGCATTTTCTGTTGTCAGTGAGGTTCAGGTAAGTGGGAGAATATTGATTAGTTTTAGTGGTAAATTCTGCTAGGATGCCTTTAAATTGCAGTCCCTGTCCAATGACAAAACAAGCAAGCTCATGTTGTTGAAAATTCAGTTCAACAAGGGTTTTTTTTTGTCCAGTGTGCAAAACTGTGACAAAATGCTGTTTTTCTTAGAGTCACTGGGCACATCAAACAGTTAACTGAGACTGGCATTTCAAACAAAAACATTAACTGCTGAGAAATTTGGTCTGCGAATCACCAAGTCCATGCTTAACAAATAAATCTGAACACCTGAGAGGTATCATGGAGACATCTTTACATCTATTTCTACACCTGAAGTGAAATAAATGCCTAGTGTTTTACCAAAGCCATCTCATGTTGCATTTCTGTTGCAGTTTCACTGCTTTTTGTAATACTTGTCCTCCACTGGTTCATGTGGTTCCTGCTATAGGAATTCCCATAACATGCAAGTCAAATAATGGGTTACAACAATTTAAAGGTATATACATTGCAATCTCCACCCGTGGTCCCTTTGGACAAGACCATTGGGTTTAACATTGCAACAAACTCCTCCCCTTGTCCCTGCTCTAGCCCTTAGGTTCCTCAGAATTGTACCTGCTCAAAGTGGAGCTTTATCTATGAGTCACAGTTTCTCTGGGGTTATCCCTGTCTTGGGCTTGTCTTATCCACAGCCACAGTCCCTTTGAGGTGCCCCTGTTCCAGTGGGGACTTCTACACAGGCCAAAATGCCTGCTGCAGCGTGAACTCGTCAATACTTTGAGGTGTAACTTCTCCAGAGTGGACTTATCCTCAGATCCCTTCCAAGGTATACCTGCTGTGGCACAGACATAAATATAACCACAGATGCTTCAAGATGTACCTCCTCTAGCATGGGCTTATCCACCACCACAAATGCTTTGGTGTGCCATGCTCCATGGACTCACCAATAGGTCAGAGTCCCTTCAAACTCAAGTTCATTCATACTGGAGTTCCAGCCCGTCCTGTACAGCAGGACAGAAACAGCAGCAATGTCCTGGACATCTCCCAACCCAGGCACATTGCCATGTTGTTATCAAAATGTTCCCAGGCACAATACAGGAAGGTCACCAGCAGCACAGCACTACAGCAAGGAGTGAAAGCAAAAAGCAGTCACTAACAGCACTATACCATACAGTGAGGCAAGCAAGCCCCACGGCAAGCACAGGAGCTTGATGATTAATAGCTAAACAGCACTAACAGGTATAAATTTGAACTGGCACATTCCAATCAAATCTGTCATTATCTCAAGCCCTTCATGCCCCATCCTGGGTGCCAAAAATGATTCTCATGGTTTAACCCCAGCCAGCAACCAAGCACCATGCAGTGACTTTCTCACTTTCATTTGGTGGGATGGGGGAGATAATAGGAAGATCAGAAGTGAAAAAACTCATGGGTTGAAAGAAAGACAGTTTATTGGTGAAACAAAAGCCTCACCTGCAAGCAAAGCAAACCAGGGAATTCATTCACTGCCTCCAATAGGCAGGTGTTCTGCCATTGCCAGGAAAGCAGGTCTCTATCACAGGTATGGTGAGTTGGGAAGACAAATGCCAAAAAACTCTAAACATTCCTAAATTCCTTCTTCTTCCCCCAGCTCTATATATTGAGCATGATGCCCTATGGTACGGTATATCCCTTTGGTCATCTGGGGTCAGCTGTCCTGACTGTGTCCTCTCCGAACTCCTTGTGCACTCCTAGCCTCCTCACTGGTGAGATGAGGAGCAGAAAAGGCCTTGACACTGTGTGAGCACTGCTCTACAGTAGTGAAGACATCCCTGTGTACCAACACTCTTTTCAGCACAAACCCAAAGCACAGCCCCCTACCAGCCAGTATGAAGAAAATGAGCTCTATCCAGTCAAAATCAGCACAAAGAACAAAATCAAGGTAATCCACATCCTGTCAGCCAAATTTTTAAAAGAAAAATGAGCATGCATGCAGAAAATATCAGAACAAAAATAGGCATAAATCCTGGCCCAGACTGTAACCCGTCAATCCCACATTGTCTGTTTATTTCTCCTTATCTAATCCATTACCAAAACACAAAACTAATCCTGGCAGCAAGAACTGGGCCTGAAGTCTTCCAATGACCTAAACAGTAAATGACAGATAATGCTGGTTTTTTCTGACCTAGTGAATTGCAGTGGTTCAGCTTAATCACTAAGGCTGAAACCACAAGTTTCTAATTTAAGACACTCTTAGCAAGAAATGTTTGATCCGGAAAGTACAAGCCTTAAACATTGCATTAAACTTGTCTTATATGTTAATAAAAGTAGATAAGATTTTGGTTTTTAGTTTTGTTTTGCTTTGTTTTGGTTTGGTTTGGTTTTTATTTGTTTGCTTTGGATAATTTCAGCCACAGAAAGGAAAATCAGCAGATATTATTATTTATTATTTATTATTTACCATACATTGGATACAAGTTTCTTTAAAAGAAAAAAAGTAAAATATTATGAATTATCTAAGTATATATCCATGTGGACACTGTTTGCAATTATTTTATAGCATAGTTTTGTAAAGTTTTAGATATTTCAAAATGCCTCAAATGAAAATAAAATCTCTGTCTACCTCCAGAAAGAGGATGCAGACATGGATGTTCCTTGATATTTTGGGATTTCAGGCCACAAGTGAACAAAAATTGTCCAGTGGTTTGGTGTTGAAGCCAACATTTTAGGAAAGCTCCAGAGGATGCCCATAATTGCCATCTCATCTGAATTCAGCACATTATAAAAACTTGCACAAGACTTCCCTTTTCTCTTCCTTTTTCCCATAAAACACAAGGAAGAAAGGACATGAAAAAGGGAATATGCTTCATGGCTGTCATCAGGCTTTCTCAGAAGGCAAATCAGTGTCTGCAAATATTGGGCTGTATGTATTTGAAATGTAACTGTCCCTTTCTCTGTTTGGTAGGCGTTACGTGTTTCTTTGTTCTTCCTTCACTGATGAAGGGAGGAAGACCACAGATGGAAGAAAAATTGCAATAAGATAAAAAATGATCCCCACAAACACACTTTTCCACCTTAAAGACTATGCCTTCCTGGATTCAAAGAAGAGGTATGTGAAATTAAGACTGTAAATATATGAGCACATAAAAATTGTCAGCTGCACTCAGAGAATCTGACTCAGTTTTTGACTTGACACTGGGCTTTTAAACACACTTGAGGAAACAACTTGTGTTGTGCCTATTCAAAGAGAAGTAACCTGCAAAAAAATCCTTTTTCTGCTTCCTCTGAGATTTCTTATCCTTGTCAGTGCACTTGCAAAAGGAAGCAGCCCTTGACTTGGAAAGCAGGTCTGCGTTCACCAGCTTCAGAAGTGTCCCGGTAGTTAGGATAAACACGGCAATGTCTGGCAGGTGGCAGCACATGATGGTAAAGTAAAAAATACCACAGTCTAGTGCTGTATTACAAGGCATTATTATATTAACCACAACAGCATTTATGCCCCATCCGCAAGGTTCATTGATTTCTGGCTTCCCACATTCCCACAAGCTTGTTTGCTTGGTTTGTTGCTGAAGTCCCCAGTTCAGCAAATCATGTGTGTGTAAGAGCATGAACTCTTTTGAATTTTTTTATCTGCCTACTGATTGGCTACTAATGACCTTCACAACAGTAGGAATGGGACTGCAACACATAGTGACATGGAAACATAACCTGAACCAGCTGGTCTTGGTAGGGGTAGTCAATACTGCTGTCCTGGGCATTTCTTCCTTCCCTGCCTCCAGCAAATCTTCATCTGCAGAATTATGTGCTTGAATACTTTTAGATTCAAATAATTCCAAGAAAAGACCCAGTTTTAAAGCAATTTGAAAA
>NW_008685148.1:30700-43240 GCF_000695815.1 Acanthisitta chloris | reverse complement strand
GGAAAATACCTTTGGAAAGGATTAGAACATTTAAGTACAAAATAAGAAAGTTAGTTTGGGTTCTACTCTTCTGCTTTTCACCAGTGTTGCAGCCTTAAAATTTGCACAAAATAATAAAGAATAATATAATAGATTTGAAAAATGATCCTAGTGTCATTCCCATCATTTAGGCCTGTCAGTTTCTACCCAGTATTTGAAGAAGAGTCCAGATACTTATCATCAGTTAAGAATGTGGTGAATCTGGAGCCACTTCTTTCCACATGGATGACAAAAAGGTGATCAGGAGTAGTCAGCATAGATTCGCTAAAGATAAATCTGACCTGTCCAACATGATTGCCTTCTACAATGAAATAATTGAGCGGATGAGGGTGGATATTGTCTGCCTTGATTTCAGCAAGGCTTTTGACACTGTCTCTAACAGTATCCTCACAGGAAAAGTCAGGAAGTGTGGACTGGATGAGTGGTCAGTGAATAGTATTGAGAACTGGCTGAAGGGCAGATCCCAGAGGGTTTAACTGGAGGCTTGTAATTGATGGTGTCCTTCAAGGTTCAATACTGGGCTCAGCATTGCTTAACTTATTTATCAATGACTTGGATGAAGGGGTAGATGCTTCCTCGTAAAGTTAACTGATGACACAAAGCTGGGAGGAGCGGCCAGTACTCCAGAGTGCTGTGCAGGCCTTCAGAAGGACCTCAAGAGGTTGGAGACATGGGCAGAGAAGAACCATCTTAAATTCAACAAAGGCACATGCAGGCTCCTTCACCTGGGGAAGAATAACTCCATGCATCTGTACTGGCTGGGAGCTGACCTCCTGGGAACCATCTCTGTGAAGAAAGACCTGGGGGTCCTGGTGGACAACAAGCTGTCCATGAGTCAACAGTGTGCCCTTGTGGCCAAGATGGCCAACTGAGTCCTGGACTGCAATAGGAAGAGCACTGTCAGCAGGCTGAGTGAGGTGATCCTGCCCCTCTAGGACTCAGCCCTAGAGAGGTTGCATCTGGAATGCTGTGTCCAGTTCTGGGCTCCTCGGTGCAAGACAGACATGGAGCTCCTGGAGAGGCTCCAGTGGAGGGCAACAAAGATGATTAAATGACTAGAGCATCTCTCTTATGAGGAAAGGCTAAGGCAGTTGGGCTTGTTCAGCCTTGAGAACAGATGACTGAGAGGAGACCCCATCAATATATACAAGTATCTGAAGGGAGGGTGTCAAGAAGATGGAGCCAAGCAATAGCACAGGAGGGAACAGGCAGAAATTGCTGCACAGGAAGTTCCACCTGAAGTTCCTCGTAGAACACACTAAAAAAAAAACTCAACAGGTTGTGGAATTTTCCTCACTGGAGATATTCCAGAACTGTCTGGATGCAATCTTGTGCCATGCTTGAGCAGGGAAGTTGCACCATATGACCCACTGTGGTGCCTTCCAATATTATCCATTCTGTGATTCTGTGATGAACATGAATTGCCTTAGTCTCCTTTTCAATAGTGCAGATGACTATAGAAAGAGCAACAAAGAAAGAAGAAATTTAGTGGAATAAATCTAATGCAGAAAAAAGATTCAGGATTCGCATTTTATGGACTGAATTTCCAAATATGCAACACTTTTTAATATATTAGTATATTTTAAAGTAATAACAATTTTAAACACTAAACTTTCACATAAAGTAAACCCTAAAATTGAAGGAATGTTTAGGATAAAACTGCAAATATCTGCTAGACTCAAAACAGTATGCTTTGATTTAACTTTCTTAGCAATACTTGGTCAATTACTGGCATTTCTTGATGAAAATCTTCAAATGAAAAGTCTTCAGGCACAGATTTCTATAGTGGAAATTCAGTTGTTGCCAGTAATAATGCCAATATATTTTAAAGGCACACTTTTGCCTTTTTCTAGCAGTATTCTAATTCTATTATAAAATAATCCAGGTTGAAAGTTCTTTCAGTGTTAGCCTTCATACATAGTATGGTCAAGACTACCATATCGTCATCACAAGCACTTCAGAACCTGCAATAGAAACTTGTCCCATGACTGAAATTCTCTGCTCTTCTAGCTTGCCATAGCTATGCTGCAGTCAGTAGATTTACACTGGACAAATAAATTATCCTTGTACAGTCCTCTACTACAGCAAATTATTTTGAATACACACATGCACTAGTACAGTTATGAATTTGTACCGGGAGGTATTTCCAAATAAGGGTGAAGTAGGAACTTGTGTAGAGCTCTCCCTGAATACATGAATTTTCCACAGCAAGTGCACTGTCAAAATGAGGTCTGATTTGTCATTTGTGCTTTTGTTAGCTGCAATGATTGCAAAACTTCTGTTTCAATATGAAAGATTGCAGGCTATATAGGAAAGGTGCAGGAGCCATAGGAGAAAGCACTTAAAGAAAATTGCTTATTGAAATCCCTGCAGCTGGTTGCAGTCTAGAATAGGATCATTTGGTCAGTGAGGATGCAGAGGGGAATAAGGCCAAACGTTGCAGAAGGGGGGAATAGGTGATTGAATTGGCCTGAGAAAGGCTGTGTTTGAATTTGGCTATTAAGAGCACCTTTATTTTTTTATATTATTATTATTCTCCTAGTAGGTAACTCTGAAAAAACATAGCTAAGTAAATGCATCAATAAGTTCATCGCAGACTTAGATGTTAATTAGGAACTTTGTAACTAGACAAAATTAAACTATGCAGGACATAAAGGGGAAAGAGAGCAGGGCTCTACCTACAAATACAGTTAGAATGAAAGAGAAAGAAAGGGAGAATATTGTCTACCGATCCATAATGTTCCTGGTAAGTTGGAAAATGTGTCAAATCTATTAATCAAGAAGGGCCAAGCCCCATCTGCATTTACAGTGTGTGTCCAGACATGGTCAATGTTAAAGATTTTAATAACCTATTTTGGCTTCAGACAAGGCACAGAATTTGATGATGCATAGTGCTTGGAGTAGTCAGAAATCACAGGAACCAGAAGAGAGAGAAGAGCATGAGAGCACAAAGCACCTTGCTTGCTAATGCTGTTCTGTGACATCACTCTTCTCATAAATGATTTTGAGCCAGACAGTATCAAGAAATATACATTCTCATACTAATTTCACACATACTGTTGTGAGATTTGGTGGATTCACTGGGAGTGACACATTCATGTCACATCTCAAAGAATCTTTTGTCATCTGTTTAGAAGTGTAACATTTCCTTCACAGAACAATTCATGCTGGTTTTTCATCCCTTCCAAACTTTTGCATAGGTCTGGGTCTTAAAACTATGATTTTTAGTCCAGACATCTATTGAAGTGGTTCTTGTTCTCAGTTATGTGCAGGGAGCATACTGTATCACCTGGAGGATTTCTGTCAGGATAGTATATATCATTCCTCCAGATCCTTAAGCGAGACCTCATTTGTAAAGTATGGATCTTGCATTATCTCCCCTTAAAACATTCTGGGTTGTTTTTTTGCTGCATTTTGTCTTGTCTGAGTGATTGGGAGGCCTGCATACATGCTGTAGGCTGCTGCTGATTCACCTCCAACTGTGGCATTCCCCATACTGGCAGCTATTATACTGTCACAGAAGGACTTTATAAGCTAGGATTTAGACTGAATTTTTGTACAGAGGCATCTATTATTCCAGCAGCTTTAATCAAGCCTTGCTCAGAATACATGAGCACTTTCTAAATACATTATTGTGTGTGCAGATATTGCAGGAACAGTATACCTCTTGGAAAGGACAAAACAGAAAAGATTTCTGTTGAAGTAATTAAGTTTACAATGAGGTGAGTAGCTATAACAATATCCTTGAAATTGCACAAACCACTTGGAAGGTGAGCCTTCTGTGTGACTGGTAAAGTATTTCAGACTTTACAGCCCTGTATTTCTACATCTATACTGCAAAGGCAGATTATCAATGGGGAGGGTCATATTTTAAAAGGGAGATTGTTCCCTGAAGCCATCGACTCTGTCTTGTTCTTATCATTGCCTAAAGGAAATTAAAACAATTACTTAGCTGGAAAAGTAATATTAAAAGAAATATTTATGTTACCTTTAATAATATTCAGTAGGAAGAAACAGAGACAGCCAGTATCTTCTGTGTAGCATCTTTCCTTTCACCCTCTGAAAGCAGCAGCACAATAAAGGGCTCTGTCAATCAGGTGTCTGGAACTGTTGTTACAGTTCTGTGTTATCTCTGACCGGACCTTGCAGTAAAACTTGTCAGAATTCATAGTCTGTTAAAGACATAATCGGACCAAAAATCTTTTCTGGAACTTTACAGTTGGACAAAGTGACACAGTCAGATGTTCTGAAAAAAAAAGTCTTTAGTCCTTTGCAGTTGAACACTCTCACCAACTTGCACTGTAGTTCTGAGCCAACAGTGGAACAATTATATATGCTGATCCATCCTTACTCTGGCAACAGTTCTGTTGCTGTTGATACATATATTCATATGCCTAAGTAACTATCAGCAAAAGCATATTTTTTATATTTGGAACTTTATTCACAGTGTAAGTTCTTTATTATGCCTAGGGGAAAATATGCCCAACACAATAACAAAGTAGGACTCTGTTAAGCTTCAGAACTCATGTGAGAATACATATGTGCCACGCCAAGAGAAGACATTATTACACCATTTAAAGACTGCACTATATGAAGAACTATTCTTGGATTTGCAAGTATCATTCTTAAGTCTTAAGTAAGGGGTCCAGCTCTTTTTCTGAAAAGCCATTACTTTGCCTATCTTAAATGAAAGGAAACAATGACTAACAAGCTGGAAAAGACAACAATCCATAGGACTTTAAATTCATGGTTTATATTGAAAAGATATCCTAGTTATTAAGTGGAAGTTAAAAACCAACATGTGTGCACAAATACTTGGCATTTACTAATATAAGGGAAGTATAATAGCTCCTCCTAAGAAGCCTTAACGAATAATTGTGAGGCTATTTGTAAGATAAACAGGACTTGGCTTAGAACATTTCTAATGTATTGTATTCTTGCAAATAGTCTATTGTAACAACCAGATCTTAGTTTTGCTGAAAAGTTGGCATGTAACGATCCCAAACTTCGGCAGAGGAAAAAGAAGTAAACTGTACTGATGATTATTTCAATACAAGAAACTAATTAAAACAGAAGCCATGTTATGTAGCTCAAAACTATCCCTATTGTAAATCAAGTGAATCAGTTAATTAATATTATCACAGGGCCTAGAGATACAGAAAATCAAGGTCCATTATGCTTTGGAGTACATGAACACAGGAGACAGCCTCTGCCCTGAAGAGCCTTCCATGTAAATAAACAGCTCAAAGTGGCAAAGAAAACCATTACAGTGAAGGAAATGAAGGACAGAGAGATTGCATCACTTGTTCTTGACATCTAGGAAGTTTTTGGAGATGTTATGCACTGCACCTAGCTATATTATTTTTATATGTGTGTTTATATCAAATATCCCTTTGATGTAGCATGATGCAGTATGTAATACATTCTAATCTGAATACATTTTGATAACTTTATTAGTCTGCCAGGAACTATCATTAAGTTACCTCAAGATTATATATTTTAAATCAGCATTATTTTAACTTTATGAACTGACATACTTTGCTTCAGTAAAAGCTGGAACTTTTGCCCTTGTAAGGAGAACACCCTTTTTGCAGGTATGTTTATAGGGTTATATGTGCAATATATATGCTATATGTGCAATTATTAATAGCAAAAATTGACAACCACTCATTAAAGACTAGGATGATTTTTTTTGAGGGGAAAAAAAGAAAATACAGAAATGGAAAGAATTGACTTCTCTGGTGAAATCCATTACTTTTTTTCTTTCCAGGAAGTGTACAGATGTGGAGACAAATGTAAGTTGGCTGCAGTTTTGATTTAATACTGCATTTTTATCATATTGATTTGGAACTGATATATGCCTAAGCTGGCTAGTTCTGCCACCAGATCTCTCATTAGGATCTTATTATGAGAGGTCAAGGTACATTAATGGCCTGACAGGTCAGGACAATGTTGCCTAGAAACAAGAGATCCTGACCTACTTGTATTTAAAATGGGCAAACAAAGAATTACCCTAATTATCACTGCTTGTAAATAGAAAAATTACTAAACCTTGAGATAATTCAACCAAGAAAAAGATGGAAAAAATTTGAATTTGTGTTTTTAAGATGAGTTCATTGCATGTCTTCACAGTTAAAATTCTATAATCAAGAGAGAGGATAACATTCAATAAAATTTCATTAAGCAAAAGCAACAATAACAAAACACAGAATTTTATGAAAGACAGAGGAGACATGTTCAGCTACATGTATAAATTTAAAGTTAAGGATTTTAATTCTTGGATAGGGAAGATAAATAAACAAATAAAGAAATGCATGGCTAACAAAGGTAATGAGAATAAGAGGAATTGTTGCTATTTGTTTATTTAATTCAAAAAATGAAGAACAGTTTTATTCCATTAACAGATAGACATAGATTGCTAAAAATAAAGCAGAAAAGCCATAAGTGTTCAACAAGGATTTTTTTTCAGTATTTAAGAAATAACAGGATGATTGATTACCTCATGCAAGCTTGATAAAGCACTTTCCAGACCGTTAGTAACTGTGGAGGATGTTAAACAACATCTACTAGGTATAAACATTTTTCAAAACAGCAGGTTAGTTAAGTTGCAAACAGTATTACTAAATGAGCTAAATGTGGAGTTTTCTGGCCCACTAACATTCATTGTTATTAAATCTTGAAACTCAAAAAAAATCAAAGAGGTTGGAAGACTACTAACATTCAAAGAAGGCAAGTAGATACTCATTGACCCAAGCTTCATTTGCTGTGTGTTGTTATTTAGACAAAAAAACATACAAAGCATTCTGAGGGGGTTTAAATACACATCTTCAGTTCAGGGTGTGACCATCTGAACTAGCTCTGTTAGTTCCATGCAAATGAAGTGTTCCTTTTCTCTGCTGACCAGTGCAGAAAAATTTTGGCTTTTCTAGTTATTTCAGAGGACCTGTACCATAACAGATTTAGTTCTAAAATGTTACATTGATTTTCAGTATGAATAGATGTTTTGAGAATAAAAGTTTTTCTTATTAGTCTCTTGCAAATCTTGAAAATGCATTTTGAATATGCATCAGAAACTTCTTTAGGACATCTTTTGAAAACATGTCAAGATCAAAATCTTACAAAATCTGGTCCCAGTAAAATTGCAGATGCTAAAGCTTATTTTTTAGCAGGTTATATTTACTGAAATGTAAAATGAGGTAAAAATAGTTCATCTTAGGAATTCTAATAATGACTAATGATAGTAAACTAGTCTGCACTGATCTTCATTCACATCTGCGAGACTAGTTTCATTTTTGTGGTCACTTTTCCTGGTAATTTTTCCTATTGAAATTCATTACTTCTGAAAGAGTCAACTCATAGTTCTTACAATAAACCTTATTTAGAAAACTACTGATTTTCAAAGGTGTCGTCACTATCTCAGTAAAGGATCTCCTTCTCAGAATCCATTTGCCCTAAAACTATCTGCAACAGAACCCCTGCTTCTTGAAGCGGGAAATTGTCTGTCTTTGTATCCCCCAACACAATGATCTTCTGCTCATATGTTTTCCTCTCATGACCTCAACTAAGATGCAACCAAGTCACAGATTAATTAACGAACTCCATTGAAGGGATAGTTTAACATACATTTTCTCCAGGGCCTTACCCATCTGCAGGCAGATTCTCTGTATGCTGCAAGAGTATAATGTCTTTTGTCAACTCTGAGCAATCTGCTTTTCCATCTGTGGTGTCTCTGGATCTTCTTTGTGTTCAATAGCCTTGGGGGATAACAGATCATTCTATAAGACTGTGCCTTGCAGAAAAACAATACATCTCCAGATGCTTGCTACTGCTTTAGTTCTTTAACTGGAAGGCTAAACTATATATGTCTACAGTTAGCTCATCCATGGGTTATCATGACTTTCCATCTGGCCAGCTTTAACAATCTAAGTTCCTCCAAGTGAAGAACTACTTTTTTTTTTATAATTCTTCCTAATCAGTGTATTGATTAGTTGGCAGTTTAAGAGAGTGATTTCTATATCCTACAAAGTTGATCAGTTTAAAAACATGAGCTAAGGAGAAAGTTACTCACATGGTGTTTGAATCACCTGTGTTCTTTTTGAAAGAGATGGTGGTCATCGCTTCTCTTCAGTATCTTCTAGCTCAGCTTGCATTATTCTCTTTCCTTAATGAGCCATCATTCTTCAAGTTGTGTTTCATTCTCTTCTATCAGTTTTTGATAGCATCTTCATTAGATATTCACATAAAACATAATTGTAGCTGTCAATATTGGTCATTCTTTCACCTTTACCTCAGAAAAGTCAATTTTTTTCTGCATACTCATCCTGACTAGTGAAAGATCAGCTCTGACTCCTTTTGGATCACTTTCAGTCTGGAGTACCTTAGTAGATGCCCAGACACTCCTGTTATCCTAGCATATATAGGTTGGAAGGCATATCTGATGGTAATCTGCTTTGACCTTATTCCTATGTACAACACTGCAGATGTGCCTACATTCCTTTCTTGGCATTGAGCTGCTGCTGTGCAGTCCTGCATAGCAAGCCAAAGTGCACGTCCAGCAATAAGAATATCCAGTGGCAGCACATATTTTGTTCTTATTCCCCTTTGATGGATCATCTCTGTTTCTTCTTCAGAGGGTATAGTTTTGTGAGGTGTCAGGCAGCATACAGCACTGCAGAGCTATACTGCTTTATATTGACTGTTGTTGGTCAGCATGACATAGCTCTCCATGCTGCTTAAGCAGTTTTCCAGCCTTTTCTCTGGCACTCCTGAAGTGCTGTTTTTCCAGATGGGCTGTTTCTGTTTTCAGCTCCACACTAATCAGGATCCAAGAATTTGGATTCCATTGTTATCTGACAACTGTAAAAGTGCAAATAGGGAACTGGGAGGCAAATAATTGATTCTGGACACTTTGGCTGACCTTCAGTTTTTTTGCTCGGCCTTACTTCCCTATTTCCTCATTCAGTCAATTGGTCCTTTCATTTTTCATCATCTTCCAAATTTGGTATGGACTCTTCTCTCAACGCTTATTTCTTAAGAAAGAGTGGTTGTTTATAACATACTACAACTTTCTGTACTTTTATGCAAAAATCCTCATATGCTGGATCACTACTCTCCAATGCAGTTTTAGCAGTTAGCCTTAAGAATGCTTGTTTCAAAACATGTTTATTGGCCCACTGCAGGTGACAGGTGCAGTCTCAGACCACCTCACATATTACAGCTGCTACACTGCATTAATACTGCAAACTGAGCATGCAAAGCATCCCATTAGCTCTAGCTCTGTATCAGACAATTGCAGATGGATGAAACATTTTATTTTTAATAAAATTGTAGAATCATTTAGGTTGAAAAAAGACCTTTGAGATCATTGTGTCCAACTGTTAACCTATCACTGCCAAGTCAAATGCTAAACCACATCTCTAAGCACCACATCTATCTGATCTGATGTTGGAATAAGATTTCCCATTTTGATTATAGTTGTTATGTGCTTCTGCATTCTCCTCTAGGAGCTCTTGTTCTGAATTTAAAACAATGAGAAAAAAATATTTCCATTTGAGTAGTACATCTGCCTGTTATTATATATTTTGACCCAGTTTTGGAGGGTTTTGTGTGCCTTAACAATATTAATTTCTTTAAGCATATTTAGAAATGAGAAAATTTGTACATGAATATATCAAACTCCAAAAGTCAGTAGAGAAAATGAAAAAATTCTTCCCATATTTTGCTTATCTGAAATATTCATATTTTTCTCTTATGAACTAAACAGTAATTTGCAATTTTATTTCAGATCTCTATTCAGATATGTATATGTCAGCTATGACAATCAAAAGCCCTCTTAAAGTATCTTCTAATCCTTGTGCAATCTCTCCAGGAATAACAGGCTTTCAAGATAACGGAAAAAGTGAAATTTTACTTGCTATCTGCTACATTGTGTCTAGCATTGAGAAATCATTGTAAATTATGCTATGCCATCAGACAAAGCAGCATTTTCCATCCATGAAGCACTGTGTGCATAACTACACAAAGTCATACATGAGGCAACTAATTAGACAGAGAGATACTAACTACAGCAAGGCAAATAGACTGTGACATTAGCATGAATACCTGGGACTAGAACTGGCTCAAGTAAATACAATTTTTTCTTCGTTCTTCTATTTTCCTTGTTTCTTTTCTGCCATTGTCACCTGCTGCACAGCAGTAGCAAATTATGAGCTTCTACTGTTTCATAAAAGTACATCTCATTTTTTGTTGGGAACCTGTCCTGCAGCAGTTACTGACAGTCACTGCCATATATAGTTTGCATGGTCTGATGTTACAGCAATTCAGTGTGAGATACATCAGAACAACCTAAAGTGGCAGGCAAAGACAGACGTTACTGGATATTTTCTGTTTATTCTGACAAAGATTAATAAAAACAATTAAAAGATTCCTATACTTAAGGCAACTCCAAGCGCTGTTTGTTGGGACTGTTTTATTACCATAATGTGATTTCAGATAACTGAGATTGCCTCCCACTGTCAGCTTTGTCTCCAGACATCTTGAAATGAACGGTGTGCTGAGAAAGGGGAAGGTCAGCTGTCTGCTCTGGATAAAAACAGAACTTGCAGGCTGACGCTGAGTTAGAGACATGTCAGCAAGATGCCCACCAATGATGTCATGTTTGCTAGAAGAAACAATGACAAGAGAAACAACTGTTAAAATCAAAGTAATTGTTTCCAAGCGTGCAAATACAATTCAAGAAGATGGTACTATATTGTTTTTCCTGTGACTCAGAAGCACTTAATACAAAATCCTCCCAATCATGGATGCATAATAGTTTAGCAGTACCTATATAGCTCTCAAATAATTCTGTTTTAATCAGCTATGATAATCTTTGAGCATGGTGGGATGGTTTTGTGGCACAAATTCTTTATCTTATTTTAGAATCACCATCATGTACCAGGGTCTAGTAAAAGATCTGAATCGATTTGTATTTGATCCTGAAAAAGATTTGCTGTTTGATACCATATCTAATGCAGCAGTTAGTGTATAGTGACTCCTAGGGGCTGCCCAGAAGAGTGAATGTTTTGAGGTCTTGGTTCAAAATTTTTCCCTAAAAGAAAATAAATTTCTAATTTTGGAAAGTATTATTAAAACTTATGTGAAAGCACTGAATCCCATCACTTTGGGGATTACAAGTACCAAGATGCAAGAAACTATTCAGTAATTTAACATTCTTTAGGATGGTGAGCAATATTTAATTCTCTTTTTGTCTGGTCAATCAATATATTTCAGCCATGGCCTCACCATGAAGAAAATATTATCTAGGTTCATCAAATAGAAATATGGGATATGGCTCTAGCCAAATACTAAGATACATTATTTAAAACTCTAGTGAACTGCTTGCAGACATTATCAGGGCCATTTTAAACATTAATAAGTCAGTTTCAGTAAACAAGGAGATAAACCAAAATCACAGTGGTTGTCTTGGGTATTTGGGGAGTCTTTTTCTGTTCAATTCTCTATACATGTTTCTTTCTTTTCTCTCTGACAAAGAATGGCTTACACTTAAAGATATAGTTTCAGATTTTGTTCCCAGCTATAACACTGTCCACCCAGGGTTGCATCCAGAACATGCTATTTCTCTCACATCCTTTTCACAATGATTTTGGAGAAGCTCCAGATTAACACACTCAGGAAACAAAACCTATTTATTATTCTACTTGGTATCAGGATAAGATAACTGCAATTTCTCTCAACTTTTTGGTTTTTTTTTTTTTTTTTAGACAAGATTGATAAGATTAGGGAAGTATTCTGTTGAGAATAGGACAGGATAGAGATGTATTCTTTATCACATCTTCAGGAAAAGAGAAGGAAATCCAGTTCAGCTATCATATGAGTGACTGCAATAAAAATCATGGGAAACACTGTGACATGTAGGATGCTGGAGGTTAAACCAAGGGTCCTGGATTTTATTCTTAGGTATAGCAGATGTCAGTGCTTGCTCTGAGTTGGTGAATAAGTAGAGGTAGGGACCAAAACCCATGGAAGCAGGACCAATAGGGAATAAGAATAGTGAAAGGAATTTCTGATGTGACACATGAAGGCATAGTCAAATAGCTGCACAACCATATCACTGTTGTCATGTCACATAATAGGGAAATCCTGGCTAGACTCCAGATGTCTACCTAAGCTGCTCCATCACTCTCCTCCTTGGCATGGCAGGGAAAAGAAAATATAATGACAGGTTTGTGGATTGACATAAGGGCAGTGGGAGGTCACTTACCAGTGACTGTCATAGACAAAACAGACTCCACTTAGGGAAAAATTTATTTAATTTATTACCAATCAAATCAGAGTAGGATAATAAGAAATAAAACCAAATATCAAAACACCTTCTCCCTACTCCTCCCTTCTTCATGGGCTCAACTTCACTCCCTAATTCTCTACCTCCTCCCTCACAGCGCTGCAGTGGAAGGGAGAATGAAGGCTGTGGTCAGTTCATCACATTTTGACTCTGCTGCT
>NW_008685148.1:29301-30626 GCF_000695815.1 Acanthisitta chloris | reverse complement strand
AGAGGCTAGTATGAGGCTATGTTTGGGTTTTGTGCAGAACACAGAGTTGATAATGCAGAGATGTTTTTGTTATTTCTGAGCAGAGCTTACACAGAGTCAAGGCCTTTGCTGCTTTCCGTACTGCCACGCTGGCAAGGAAGTTGGGGTTGCATGGGAGACTGGGAGGAGACACAGCTGGGACAGGTGACCCAAACTGACCAAAGGGATATTCCATACCATATGACACCATGCTCAGTATATAAGGTGGGAGGAAGAAGGAGGAAGGGGGGACATCTGGAGTGATGGCGTTTGTCTTCCCAAGGAACTGTTACACGTGATGGGGCCCTGCTCTCCTGGAGATGACTAAACACCTCCTGTCTTTGGGAAGCAGGTGTGTGCAGCTTTTGCTTCCTCTATTAAACTGTCTTTATCTCAATCCATGAGTTTTTGTAGCTTTTACCCTTCTGATTCGCTCCCCCATCCCATGAGTGGGGGAGTGAATGAGTAGCTGCGTGGTTCTTGGCTGCTGGCTGGGGTTAAACCATGACACCTTGCTTCAGCATGGAGTTGCTGCCATGGGAAACATCCTCCACGAACTTCTCCAATGTGTCATGAGCTGCAGTTCACAAATTGCTGCAGTGTGGATGCCTTTCCACCACATGCAGTCCTTCACAAACACATTGCTCCAGTGTGGATCCACCATGGGATCACAAGTCCTGTCAGCAAACCTGCTTCACCATGGGCTCCTCTCTGCATGAGGCCACAGATGCTGCCATGAACCTGCTCCAGCATGGGCTTCCCATGGAGTTGCAGCCTTCTTTGAGCATCCACCTGTGCTGGTGTGAGGTCCTCCACATGCTGCAGGTGGGTATCTGCTCCCCCATCGACCATCATGGGCTGCAGGAGGACAGCCTCCTTCACCATGGTCTGCACTGTGGGTTGCAGGGGAATCTCTGCTCTAGCACCTGAAGTACCTCCTTCCCCTCCTTCTTTTCTGACCTTGGAGTCTTCTGGGTTCTTGTTCTCATGTATTCTCAGCTGCAGCTGCTATTGCTCAGGGTTTTTCCCTCTCCTTCTTAACCGTGTTATCCCCAAGGCATTACCACCATCCCTGATGGACTTAGACTTGGCCAGTGGCATGTATATTTTGGAGCTGTCTGTCATTGGCCCTGTTAGATATGGGGGAAGCTTCTAGAAGCTTCTTAAAGAAACCATCCCTGTAATCCTTCTTTCTCCCATTACCAAATCCTTACCACACAAAACCAATGCAGTAGGTGTCCCTTTTGTAGATGATAAAGCAAATGCTACATACACAGTGTCCTTAACACCATTCCTCATTTTTCCTC
>NW_008685148.1:0-29275 GCF_000695815.1 Acanthisitta chloris | reverse complement strand
AATTGCTTCTTATCCCTATAGTAATGAAATCCAACTGTCATCTTGCAAATCCATCTACTTAGTCAGATTATTTTCCCTCTAATCCAGCTGAGCTAATTCTTCCAACTAAAGTCTGCAAAAGGGCAACTAATTGTGCTTAGTGCTTTCATGGCATTTGTCGTGTTCAAAACATTAAACAAATGTTAATTAATTAACAAATATACAGAGCTACAAGTCTGCAAATCATTCATTGAGTTTATTTTCAATGAATTTATTTTTAGTTTTATATTCATTAGTTAATTAAGATTCATCATTTTCATTTTATCACAAGTAAGTCTAAATGAATTCTTCATTTTTTTGAAGGAAAATTGCAAATGTAATCATAAAGAAACAGGAAATTGTTTTAGTGTACTATAAAGTCAAGTGATATTATAACACTTGAAAATGTCAAAAGGCTCCTACTATATCTGGTTGCTCTATTTTTCCAGCAGATTGGTCCTTCCATGCTCCTTCATGATACAGTAATGCACACAATAAATACTGTTGCATGCACAACTCATAGCTGCACAATTTACCCAGACAACATCTTTTTGAACTGAATAAATATCAGTTCTTCACCTGCAGAATCATACTGAGGCAAAGTGAAACTAAAAATGCAAAGCATTTCACTTCCTAATAAGGGGTTTCTCTTCCATATAAGAAAAATTACTGTGTCATTAAAGAAATACATCAATATCTGCTCCAACAGGTTTTCACTGCATATCTCAAATACAGTTTGTACTTCATGGCAATTACTTGCAATATGTTGATGAGCATTTCAGCTTTACAGGGGCAAGATGCTTCCCCCTCCACGGGTGTAGAGTGTCTGGATCTTTGAGGTGAATAAAGAGTGCTCAAAGCAAATACCTACCCTAGGAAGCACAAATCATTCTCAGAATATGTAAGGGTGTTTTTGATGGAGACTTCTGGGTAACTGATACGGAATTCTGGTAACTGGCTCTTGGATGACATTCTGCAAGAGTGAGTGTTAGGAGTGTATCCAGGTTCAATTGTCTTATAGAATCACAGAATCATCAAGGTTGGTTTAAGATCATCAAGTCCAACCATTAACCTGGAACTCCACTGTAAACTGGGTTTTTTATGACAGAATAAAATTTAGAACTTTGCATGTAGCCTTGAAAAATCACAATCATGATGTTTTCTAATGCATGTAGCACTGTCAAGAAGCAAGTAAAAACTGTGTAATTTTTGGCTAATTTAGATGTAGTCCTGGGAGAAGCAGTTTGCTAGGTGACATGTCCATGTTCAGCCTTTCACAAAGGAAAAAATGTGTGACTCTATCTTAGAAGTCTGATTTAGGTTATTCCTTTCAGTCTGACGGAATTTTCATAGCAGGTAGTGTAGTTGTACCTGTTAGATGCTGTAGCAAAAGAGAGCTCAAATAGCTTTTTCCACAAGGGTGCATTTCCACACAGAATAAAACAAAAGACCTCCAAGCTAGGTCACGTACTAGTGCCACTAGGTTCCTTGCCTAGTGTGATATAAGATTAAGGTTTGCTATTTTATGGTTTAATTTGGTGGCATTTCTTCCAGCCTTGTAATCCAGAACATTACTGCATGCTGGAAGAGAATGTATGAGATTTAACTTAAACTATAGGATTTAAAGTGGATTTAAGTACTTTTGACATGCACCAAATTTGCCTCTCATTTAGATAAGGAAAAGAAATTACAGAATTATAGAATCATGGAATGGTTTGGGTAGGAAGGGATCTTTAATGATCATTTAACCCACCTCCCTGTGCCGTAAGCAGGGACATCATTCACTAGGTCAAGGTCCTCCAAGTCCGGCTAATCCTAACTTTGAATAGTTCCAGGGATGGAGCATCCACAAAAAAACCCTAATTTTGTAAAAAACCCTTTTGCAATATATGCATAGACAGACTAGAAGAATTCAGATGATCTTCTTAGAAATCCATTACAGCCATGGCAGAGGGAATTTTATTGAGTTCTGGGTGAAAGGCAGTTTGTCATTTGGAATGAGTAAAGGAGAAAATGTTAGGAAAAGCTCACAGCCAGAGGAATAATTCTTAGTAAAGTAATCCAACCAAAGAGGACTATGCTTCACATATTATAAACTTAAAATTAATAAAATGTATCATATATTCAGTGATGAGCAGATTATCATGACAGCCATGTTACAGGTCTATCTCAAGTGAGCTATCGAGAGAGGGAGTCATCCCCAGCTATCCCCAAATATAACCATATTCATGTTTATTTGTATTTCATGGTATTATCACAAAGGCTTAATAGTAACATAGGCATTGTTAAGCAATTCTTCTTCCATTAGCTTGCTACCCTTGCAGATGTTGGTTGACATTGTTTGAAGCTATTATTTCCCATTAAAATACTGCTCCATCTAATCATGTGATGGGTAACAGGATCATGGTAGCTATTTCTTCTTCCTCAGAAATGTCACCTTCATCTCCCACTTAGTGTTACAGGATTTGCAAACATGCACAATTTTCTTGAAAATACCCATATTGAATCCTGGGGGAAAAAACCCAAACAACATATTAAAAAACAAACTTCTGCATTTTGTTAAGGCAAATAATCTGTAATATGTTTATCAGTCTTACCTAGTCCTGCACTAGCTAACCAGCCCACTGTAGTGGGTTCCTTGGGATAAACATTGTAGTGGAGGAGTTGGTGGTCTTGGGCAAGTCACATCTGCTCTATTGAGCCTTGTACTTGAGGCTTGAGGAGTCTTAATTACTCTTAGCACAAGTACCTGCCATATCACCAACTCCCTTGCATGCAGCACTGTAAAGGGAGGTGCTGGCATGCCCCAGGCTGGTCAGTGGTATGCTGGTGGACATCTTATCAGGGGAAGATGAATGCTATTTTTGATACACAACAAAATATGGGAGGAAGACTGAACCTCTCCACAGGCAGGATCTGCACAGCAAGCAGTAGGAATTCACCTGTCATCACTCCAATGCTGCATGAAAGTGGTTTCACAGTGTCTGAAGCGATGTCAGACTTGCTAACTAATTATATTTCTCTTCCTATTTTATTACAGTATTTGCTGTTGTGCATTTCTGATTGAGATACAGAAAGAATTCCGCACCCTCCATCCCCTTTCTGCAGAGCATCCTCTGAGCCTTCCCTTTGCATTCCATGACAGCTACTGCATAGATGGCAAAGTGGCAAATGTGGGCCACGGAAACTCACAAAATCGTCAGTAATTTGTGTGAGGCCAGGCAAACCCAAGACAGACAAGTACAACTGCATCCTCTATTGGTACAAACTGGCAGAGTTTCACTCAGTTTATCCTGTCTAGGGATTCTGATTACCAGTATTAAAATCTGATTAAATAAACAAGCAAACTTCAGAATGCCCCAAGGCCTAAAATTTGATATTTTGGAAAAGACAGAAGTGTTCATCCCAAGAAGTGTTCCCTTCTATAATAGGAGTAAAGTAGCCTTGCAGTTCACAGAACCATAGAATCATACAATATCCTGCACTGGAAGGATCAAGCCCAACTGCTGGCCCTGCTCAGGACCATTCCAAAATTCACACCACATATCCAAATGCTCCTTGAACACCGGCAGGCTTGATGCTCTGACCACTTCCCTGGGGAGATTGGTCCAATGCCCAACCACCTTCTGTTTAATGAACATTTTCCTCTGCAGAGAACCTCAAGTCTCCAGGCCAACCACACCAGAATTTTTTATCCATGTCTTTGAAAGCCAAGAGCAGGGAGGTACAGAGGGTTCCTATGTATTTGCAAGCCTCAGAAATTTAACAGCTAATTGAGTTGCTTGTCTCTTCTTTCCTGCTCTGTAAAATGTACCTTCCACAGAAGATCTAACTGTGCTAGTCTAACAGGAACACTTCACTTTGGTCCAATTATTTCCTGCACAAAGAACTGTGATTTCATAATGACAAGGTAGTGTCGGAGACTATATCGGAAAGCCCTTATTATATACCATCTATTAAGATTAATTATTACACTTAGCCTAAAGCACATCAGGTTACTCTCTGTTTTCATTTAATTATCTTCCTAGTTATCTTTTAATTATCCTGTTTCCATACTAGTGCTAATATATGTAGCTACTATCCTGCATCTTTTTCCTTTACACAGGAGAATATACATTGTTTTTGAAGTGCAGCACAGGCTGTGTCAATGTTTTGTTGTTACCTACATTAGAAAATCTTTTCTTTGTAACCACAGATTTCATCATGGTAGAATACCACAAGCATAGTAACTGATTAGAGTAAACAGTGCATTTAATTATTTTATGAGAAATGTTACAATCTGAAATGTTACCCTGACAATTGCTTAGCCTTTCATTATGTATCATTGCATGCGTTAAACAGAATATTGATGTGTGAAGCAGTTGGGATTGACCTTTTGCTATCCACTCATTCCCTTTCCAGTGAATAAAACGTCATATAAGCATAGAATGGTTTGGGTTGGAAGGGACCTTAAAGATCATCTAGTTCAAAGCCCCCTGCCAGTGGCAGGGACACCTCCCACTAGACCAGGTTGCTCAAAGCTCCGTCCAACCTGGCCTTGTATACTTTCAGGGATGGGGCATCCACAATCTATCTGGGCTACCTGTTCCAGTGTCTCACCACCCTCACAGTAAATAATTTCTTCTTAATACCTAGTCTTAACCTACTCCTTTTCAGTTTGAAGTCATTCCCACTTGTCCTGTCACTACATGCCCTTATAAAAAATTTATCTCCAGCATTCTTGTAGGCTCCCTTCAGGTACTGGAACGCCACAATTAGGTGTCTTTGAAGTTTTTCTCTTTTCCAGGTTGAAAAATCCCAATTTTCTTGGCTTCTCCTTGTAGTAGATGTGCTCCATACCCCTAATCATCTTGGTGGCCCTCCTCTGGACTAGCTCCAATAGGTGCTTAGGACCCTGGAGCTGGATGCAGTACTCTAGGTGGCATCTCACCAGAGCAGCATAAAGGAGCAGAATCACCTTCCTTGACCTGCTGGCCACATTGCTTTTAATGCAGCCCAGGACACAGTTGACTTTCTGGGCTGCAACTGCACATTGCTGGCTCATGTCCAGCCTTTCACCCACCAGCATGTCCAAGTCCTTCTCAGCAGGGCTACTCTTGGTCTGTTCATTCCCCAACCTGTATTGATTGCCCCTACACAGGAGCAGCACCTTGCACTTGGCCTTGTTGAACCATATGAGATTCCCATGGGCCGAATTCTCAAGCTTATTTATATCCCTCTGGATGGCAACCCATCCTTCAGGTGTGTCAAGTGCACCACTCCGCTTGGTGTCTTCTGCAAATTTGCTGAGGCTGCACTCAATCCCTTCCTCTATGTCATTAATGAAGATATTAAATAACACTGGTCTCCATATGGACCCCTAAAGGACATCACTTGTCACTGATGTCCACTGGGACTATAATCCATGGACCACTACCCTCCAGATGCAACTATCCAACCAATCTATCTAACAGTCCACCCATCTAATCAGTCTATTGCCCCTACACAGGAGCAGCACCTTGCACTTGGCCTTGTTGAACCATATGAGATTCCCATGGGCCGAATTCTCAAGCTTATTTATATCCCTCTGGATGGCAACCCATCCTTCAGGTGTGTCAAGTGCACCACTCCGCTTGGTGTCTTCTGCAAATTTGCTGAGGCTGCACTCAATCCCTTCCTCTATGTCATTAATGAAGATATTAAATAACACTGGTCTCCATATGGACCCCTAAAGGACATCACTTGTCACTGATGTCCACTGGGACTATAATCCATGGACCACTACCCTCCAGATGCAACTATCCAACCAATCTATCTACCACCCCACCCATCTAATCAGTCTCTCTACAATTTAGAGAGAAGTATGTTGTGGGGAACTGTGTCCAGATAAATGACACATGTAGACCTTCCCTTGCCCACTGATATAGTCATTTATGGTATAACTTCTATAAGAAGAATCATAGAATCATAGAATAAACTGGGTTGGAAAAGACCTCAAAGATCATAAAGTCCAACCCTACCGTGGTTACTAGACCATGGCACTAAGCGCCATATCCTGTCTTGACTTGAAAACCTCCAGAGATGGTGAATCCACCACCTCCTCTTCCCCCTTCAAACCTAGTTTAAAGCTCTTCTGATCAGCCTGCTTTGGGTTGTTATTGAGGAGGATGGTTTGTCTTCGCACCTTTTCTTTTTTTTTCAACAGGTGCATTGACAGGCAACAAAACAAAAAAGTCCAATTTGATAGCGAACTGCCAGAGATGGTCCCTTGGGTAGTACATGTTACATTTTACCATTCTCTGCTACAGAAGGTGGATAAATAAACAGAAATAGGGGAAAGCTGAATAATGTTACAAATGTTTAAACACTGGTGACTATTCAGTATGAATTATGCTAAAATAGAAATTGCAATGAAACGGAATGTCATGTTTCATTGGACACCCTGATAATGGAGGCAGTGTGGTATATTGTCTGTTTACTGTTAATGTAGCAAAAAATGTATGCTTCACATAACAAGAGGAATAATTTTTTTTAAAAAAAACCAACCAAACAAGCAAACAAAAGACGTGCCTCTCCCAGAAAGCTTGCATAAGACTCAGGTAGAAACAGGAGCTTTGTTGAAGGTACATCTGCACAAAATGTGCTAGCCTGATAAACAGTAACTGTCAACAATCTGTCAAACATGACTCATCAACAATAACCTGATTACTAGCCCTAGCCTCAACTGTCAGTGTCTTGTACCAAAACTGGAGAGGTGAGGCTGCAGGGACTCAAGAAGGCATTGAAGTAGGGCTGCTATATTTATGCTTTCCCAGATATAAATTACTTTTATGTTTGTCAAGCACATAAAAAATGGCATATAACAAAGAGATATTTGTTCCATTGTCCAGAGTTTCTGTATGTTCTGTACCTTGCTGAGAACAGGAGAACTAGTGCCAGTGAATTAGTTGCATAAATTCCCAGATGGCCACACTGATGCTGTGACACACATAAACACAAATCACTTTGTTAACTATTCAAACAGCATATAGAAGAGGGCACAATTTTCTCCTTACTTTAGAAAAAGTGATTTGAACTCAGGCCTTCTAATAAAAAGTGCCAGGAGTGCTAAAAAATAACTTATCATAGGGACTGTTTTCACTTTGCCAGTAAAAGCAGTGCCGGTCTGCCTGAAAAAATTGCATGCTCATTTTGGCTACAGGCAGCCCCATGCACAGGTCTGCTTCCTCTCCCTCTCCCTGCCTTTGTGCATTTCATTACTTGTTCAGCACAGAACATCTTCAGAGCAGTCCCTATTCAGGAGCCCTCAACCACCTCTGGAAAAGGATGTCTTTTCCCACTACCTGCAGAGAGAGCCTGGAGCAACCAACTTTGGCCTCAGGGCCATGCCTCCTCTGTTGCTCCCTCACTCTGTAGCACTGAACCCTGCACACTGGAGTCTATGCTGGCATGCTGAGCTCATGATACACTCCCTCTTGAGAAACATTTATACTCCTTTTCTGCACAGCTGCCCAGAGCTATGCAGGGAAAGGATCTCATTTAACCTTTTACTTTGAAAAGGGGAAGATGCTGCTAAAGGATGTACTGCACACTATTAAAAAGAGAAAACTCTGCTTACTGGAGACATTGGTTTAGGTAGAACTTGACATCAAAACATGAGGAGAAAATTGTAGTTCAGGTAGTTTTCAGTTGTCCCTCTAATGATAATTGCATGTGAAATTGCATGCTGCAGTGGCACTGTTTTTTGTCAGTTAGTATGAGATGAAAATTCTTGTTGATTTCAATTCTGCATGGATCTATGCTAATTTCATGGTATGTTCCCAGATTATATCCTTCAGTTTGACAGATTTTGTGGAATGCTGTACGGCAACATCTGATTTATTTTGTTAGAGATGGTGCTTAATGAGAAAAGCAATCAGTCCCACCAGCCTTTGCTTTCAAATATCAGCTCCCATTAGAGAGATTTCTACAAACCCGTACTGCTTCTCTTCAGTCTATTAGTGGAGATTTTCTGACTGAAAAAACTTTCCAAATGCATACATTATAATTTAACAGAAATATAGTTACTTTCTCCAATACATATATTTCCACTTCTATATTTTGCTAATAGCCTATTTTTGCTGTTAAGATTTAACCAAATATTTTTTCTTTTGCCAGCCAGTTATTCTCATTTGGTTGACGTGGCAGTGGAAGCACAATTAATCCACAATCTGTGATGATGCAGCCATTGCCATGACAATACCTTGTCACACTACTTTTGTGGAATGAACTGTTGAGCTTTGTCATAAGCCAGAAAATTCTTCCTAATATTTAACACCTTTAAGTTCAACAGAAATTTACAGATATCAAATAACAAAGCACTATAGCAGATATGATTGATAGACTGGTATTATGTTTCTTATCCTATAGATAAGTGCCATAGTACAATTTCCAGTATCATCCTTCAGTCAGGTGGAGAATTATGTAAAAAACTAGATTTCTACCTCCTAAATTTATGTTAAATATTTTATTTTCCCCATTCTTTCATTACTTGCACATTATTTATGAATGCAAACTAATTGTTACCTTATTCTAATGTTACAAATTACTGTGTGAATTTTCAAAGAAAGGGGAAGTTAAAGGACTGGTTTTTGCACTACTACTGCCAGTAGTATGATTTAAATTCTGTATGTTGCATTTTACTGAAGGTGAGAACTTAGTTATCATAAGAAAATACCAAAACTCACAACATATTTTTGGTTTCATATAAAGAGAAAATATAAAAACACTCTAAAGCAAAATGTGTTCTCTTACCTAGGTGGTACACAAAGTCCAGATTACTAATTATTACTTATCTTCTGATAATTGCAGTGAATGTATTTTTTGTAGAACAACAAAATTTTTAGTACAAATAATTTGCAGAAGTTCTACTATTTAATGAATTTCCACATAGTTTTTAGAAAGTTTCTTCTCAGTTCCTTAATGGAATTTGTAACATCTTGCAAAGATAACGCATTTATTTAGCTCATTTTTAACTGACTTTGTAAATAATCTGAAGCCTTGTTTTCTTTTACACAAAGATATGCAGCAACTCACAACTTTCATTGTCATTGCTTCACAAAATGCCAAAAGGACCAAATGCAATGAACCTGTTATAAGGTACCTGACATACCCAGTGTTATTAATGACAAGATCGTGTAATAAAATGAGGCCATTTATCTTTGTTCAAATCGAACCCACATGCCCAGACTCAAGAGATAAACTGGCTTCCTGAGTGTACTCTTGTACACTGAATCATTACATTTCATGTTAAAGATGACAGAAAACAATATTGTGTAAAAAGAGTATATTAAGGGAACAATAAAAAATTACTCAGAGGGTTTTAAAGAGCTTGAATCATCTTACATTCCAATATTATGAAGATTAATAAAAGCTATCAATTCTAATACAGGCAACCCAAACATTTAGCACACTCAAAATCATAATTCTTCAGTCTTTTTTATCTCTCTGCCTGCACTCACTTCCCTTTTAATTGAAGAGGTTTTTTTCCTGTGAGGAGCAGAACACACCAAATAGTTTCTTCTAGAGACCCTTCAGCATGTGAACTTAGCAGGCAGGCAAGCTCAGTCCACGGGGGCTTTGCTCTGAGAATTTCAGCTGCTTATTCTGCATGAGATTTGGTCTCCCTTTCCCTTCAGAAATAAAGCACAAAGGAAATCCAATTTTCAGAACCTTGGGCTCTTGGCTAGCCATGAGAACCATAGGGACTTTGGACTCCTAGTAGCATGATTATCTAATTGTCCAAGGAAAGAGCTATCTATCCTGCTGTATTTTAAGCACCTACCTGAGGTTCCTGATTTAGGAGTAACATCATTAGAAGGTATCCCATCATACCTGAAGTGCTCTTCATGACTGGTCTAGAGAAAATTGAAGATGTGATCCCTCTCTGAAGAGGATTTGCTTCCTCCATTAGTACAGGAAAAAGTGCAGGCATCTAACTTTCCTGCACAGTATGAGTACTATCGGCAGAGTCAAGGATATGCTGAGGAATGAACAACTCCTTTTTTTTTTTACTTCTAAGGCTTATTCTCTAAAGAGATACCTAAAGAGATACCTCTTCCACAGAACTTACCATGTGAATACATACCAGAAATGGTGTCAGTCCATCCTTATAGTCTTATTCACATCCCCTCTTAATTACGGGTCTTGACAGAGCTTCAGTTTAACATACACAACTGTTTGTATGTTCTTATATACCTAGTGGCTAATTTCTCATCATGAAAGTGCAGATTCCAAGTTGAGAAACATTGGGTGGGAGACTTACATGAAAATTTCAGCAATTCTGAGCAATTTGAAGTTTGCTTGCTACTAAATGTGCTCTGAGGAAGTGATAGTGTCAGAGCATGAAAATTCAAGACATCGTGATTTGGAAGTAAAGGGTAATTGTGAATACAATGCAACCAGAAACGATACCATTTAGCAATAGTGAAATGAATGTTAAAACACCTTAACAAGGCATAATGGAACAAATCACAGAATCACAGAATCACTTAGGTTGGAAGGGACCACAGTGGGTATTCTGGTCCAACCTTCCTACTCAAGCAGGGCCATCCGAGAGCACATGGCACAGGATTGCATCTAGATGGCTCTTGAATATCTCCAGTGAGGAAGAATCCATGACTTCTCTGGGCAATTTGTTCCAGTGCCTAGTGACTCACACAGTGAGTTCTTCCTTATATTGAGGTGTAAATTGCCTTTAGGTAAGGAGCTGAAGAACATGCAGGAAAATGGCCTAATATTTGGAAATAAGTATTTTGCAGTAAGTATTCCATATTCTGTACATCTTTGGGGAATTTAATTTTTAAATAAACTGAAAGGTGCCATTCAAAAAGGCAAACAACCACTGTGAAATTGCTCCAAAACAGAAGTATTTTTTCACAAGGGAAATGATGGAAGATAAATGATTGTAGAAAAGTGATCAGTTTTCTTCTTGTAGACCAATGCATTCCACTTGTAGAACTAGTCTTTCTGCAGGATCCCCAAGGAGAAGCCCAGGTTAATAGCAAACAGAATTGTAGATGAATAGTTGAGTATTACTATTTTGCAAAACCAAACCAAAAAATAGAAAAAAACCTCAAAGAAATAAAAGAACATAATAAAAAGTGCTTGCATGGTCCTTGTATCTGTTATAGTTTCTAAGGACAATGAAAGCAGCTATAATGGGAGTTAACCCTGTGGATAAATGAGAACAAAGCATCAAAAGCACAGAAGCATCAGAGATTAGGACACTGTTACATAGATGAGACAAGAAAGAGTCATGGAAAATGCTGAGAACATTAGAAAAATGAAAGGGATTAAATATACAAACATATTTCACTTTTGTTAGTGGAAAACTTCCTAATAGAAAACTTGGTGCCATTGTAGAATTCTTACCCTGGAAAAGTAGATGACAGTAACATCTGCATGGAAAATATATATAAAAGAAGAAGGAAATATCAGAAAGATTTTTACATTATTTCCATTTTCATTACTTTATTAAATGAATAGTCAATTCAACTATTGATAATTTTTTTTTTGGCTTGCATTCAATATTTATGTAGGATATTAACAGAGCTTCAGGTATGTTTATGGTTAACTGACTGCAGTTTGCTACTGGAAAGTGCCATATAACAAAGTCTCTAGTTAGGTTTCTTGCACCAATTTTTGCCTAACGAATTACTGTGCGCAGCTGCAGTGATTCAGTCCCAAGATGGAAGGCAGTACTCACTTAAAAAGAGCACTGTGGGGTTGCTAATGGATAACTAGACTATCATTAGACTGAATATATCCTTAGAATGCAAGGGAAAAAATCCACATTTCAAACACAGAGTCTGCTTTAGAAAACAAGGTTTTACAGAACTAATACAATGGCAGATTATGTTGCTTGAACAGGTTTATGGTCAAATTTAGAAATAGTCCCAAAGCTAAACTTTTTAGTTGACTTCTTAAAGCACTGAAAAGGGCAGAATATGCCTGTCTCACATCTATTTTTGGATGTGTGATGGGCAGCAGCAGAGTAGGCAGCTGGGTAGATACCAAATTAACTGGACAAAGTCAGGAGATTTCTTGTCTTCTCAAAGAAGTAAAAAAGGAAAAGTGTAATCCAGTGTCTCTTCAGTGATGTGCCCTTGGAAGCTTGGAGTAAAGCTGAATTAGACTGATATATGGTCATACCAACTATTTTCAATTATCACTGAAAGCATTTTTCTGAATACTGTAACAAGGAGTTTATGCTGCTTACCAGGACTTTCATTTTACCTAGTGACCTACTGAAAGGAACACAACCTGCCAACCCAGTCCAGAGAGAGATGATAGATCCCATGTAAGTCACTGAATGTCATTAAAACCTTTCTTCTTGAAAAACACTTCAAAAGAGCAAAATCATTACAAATATTTTCCAATGCAGGCATCCTTAAATATCAATTCTACTTTGGTCTTATCTCAAAAAATCCTGCTGCTTAAGCTTAGTTTAAAAGATATTTGACTATATTTTAAAACTGCTACAGTTGTGTCTAACAGATAACTGAACATCATAATCTAGGTAATTTTAAGTATGGATTTCTGAAACAATAAAATTCTCCCCTATAAACTGATGAAAGTTTTTCTTTGATAGAAGTCATAGTGCAAACTGCTTGCATATCTGGAACAATTAATTCCACTGAGTTGAATGCCAGATGTGACCTGTCATACCTTTCTTCTTCAAATACAAATTAACTTTATAAGTTAATGGGGAGCTATTAACAAGGCAGCATAGTGGATGTTTTTAAGAGATACTGGGATATGTACAAGCCCTTAAGTCTTGAATAGTGTATAACACTAAAGCATGTCCTGAGACATGAAGGCCCACCTACAAGGTTACTGTGTTACTATGGGTAATATTGATATTGGATGTAATTTGTTGATGATTTTTTCTCATTTATTTATCTGACAGAAAAAAGCAATTTCATACACTTACTTAAACATTAGAATGTTGTGAAGAGCTGACAAACTTGGCAATACAAAAAACCCCCATAATGCTCCTGTGAACTATCCAATGGAAAGCTATTAGTGTCAGATATGAACTTCTACATTTTCACTTAAAGCAACAATTTATGACAGTCAATATAATTCTTTTTGTGATTATTCACAGATGTAGGCTCCAATATTTCATGCATCGCTAGATCTATCAAGTAGTGATGTTTTCTTGGAGCTAATAGGGGTGGAACCATTCATTTTTCCAGTGTCTTTTTCCTATGCTGATGTTAAGCTTTTCCCTAGCTGTTTCAGACTGAAATAAATGGCTCACCCAAGGCAGAAAGAATCTGTAAATTTAGCTTTGCATTCCACCCCAAATCCAATTATTATAATAAACCAGCTACTACTGTTATAGTTAAATGCCTGTCAGTGTTTCTATTATAACCTTTTCTGTGGGAGTTTATAACTCAACCATTAAAAATAAAAAAAAAAAAAGAAAAAGAAATTGCTCCAAGCTAAATCTTGACATATAGGGTTTCAGTCCAGAATGCAGTAAAGAGCAAATCGAAACAATAAACTTGCAACCTACCTTGCACCAACTTTCTAAACCATATCTTTGGTTGTTTTTAATTTTCTAGAATCAGAAAAGCAAAAATTTTTTAAAAAAAGAAAACCTGAAAAAGAACATTCAAGATGCCATTCATCTCATCTGAAAATCAACAGCAAAAGTCAGACAACACCTGGACCAAAACTTTGGGAGCAATCTATCTCTGTGTAAAACGTTGTTGATTTCAGAATCAGCCTGGATGCTGCTACAACTGTAGACTGCCTGATGTTCCAGTGTCTCCCAAAGTAGGCAGCTATATGGGACAGCTAATACCTAACTGTCATAGTTACCCAAGTTAAATATTGATACATGCTAAACAGAGAAGGGACAAGAGAAATATAATTAAAAGACTTACTCACACATTTTTAAAGTCTAAATATTGAGCTACAGACAGCAGATCTGTAGGGAGAATGACAGGGGTAACACCATCTGTGACACATCCAGTTAGGATCCTCACTCATTGATACACGTCTTTAAAAAATCAATGGCACCATAATGTATCAAACTATGCCTTTTTGTATTAACTGTAAATTAAAGTCCTCTCATGTCTCCCTTCTATAGTATTATTACCTGTAAAAAAAAGCACTCATTGAGCAATTCAGAAGATCAATTTTGGACACAGATAAGTCAATACCTGGGATGGGGATAGGAACAGCCACAGATGTGGTCTTAAAATATAGCCAGGAGCAACCTGTTCTAATATATAACACTTACTAATACAGTGCATTTGGGAACATTGGAATGAACTATGCTACCTTAGGACGCTGGAGAAAACATTTTCAGTGAGCTTTGATTTTCAGAGCTTTTTTTAAAAAATATGGCACTTTTTGGTTTTGTTTTGCAAAGCATTATTCATCCTTTATTTTGTTGACTTCTTCTAAATTACTTCAGGAAATTAACAAAGGGTTTGCAATTACAGAGGCTCCCCTAGGTTTGCTTGAGTAGCTCAATAGCTTCTGTCCAATTTGCTGTACTTTGAAGTTATAAAACTTCCTGTGCCATTGTTCTGTGGCTTTAGAATTCCTCACAATCTCACTACATATTAGACTCAACTAATTAAATGTGCCATCAGCGGGCTGTCGCCCCAGCATGACCTTTTACAGATCCTTAATTAATACATTAAAATCTACTAGACTGAGTACAATGCTTGCCTTCCCCCACTTAACCTCTTGGAACCTTGAAATAGATAATTTAAACCTCTCTCTGGTTTGGGGTTTGTTTCAGCTTATATGTTTGGGTTTTCTTCTTTCTTTTGTGTTAAACTTTTATTTCCGCTTTTACTTCCCTTGCTAAGGCTTGCTAATTTCCTTGAGAGTATTTTCCTTTTTTTCTTTAATATTTTATGAGGTCTAAGTATTTTAATGCTCTCTTTATAGAAAGTGAAACTATTTTATACATGTGGATGGAATTGACTGGACTGAGTTGTGATAGATCCATTCATATCCATGAATTGCACAGGTTAACACCAAGTGAGGATTTGCCTCCGTATGTTTTATGCAACACGTTTGGCACTCTGAGATGGGGGTAGACATATGTCCATGCTTCAGGTTTCTTACCTTTTGTTGGACTCTAATATTCTGCTTGATTATCAGAGTCTGTAATTTATAATTTAATTTAGCACAATTTGGCTCTATAACGTAATCCATTTAGCCTATTCTTTATTTCCTGAGGCTGCTACAGGGTATATGGAATGACCTTGCTGTGAGATGTAAGTGTATTAATATGCAATATTTCCGTGATTTAATTTGCAATGCTAAGTTCTTGCTCTATGTGAGTACAATCTAAATGGCATGAACAGCTCTTAGAAATGTATGGAAACACTGCCTTTTGTTTATATTGCTTTGATATGCTTTCACACTAGAGAGGTTAAACATACTTGTAATATCTCAGGTCCATATTTGTTTGTACTTCCTTTTACTAAGAACTCATGCAAGCGATGGGCATTCCCTACAACCAAACCATCGTGGTTTAACTCCATCCAGCAACTAAGGTCCACACAGCCACTCTCTCACTCCCCTCACGGTGGGATGGGAGAAAGAAGTGAAAGAGTGGAAGTAAAAAAATTATCATGGATTGAGACAAAGAGAATTTAATAGGTAAAGCTAAAGCCAAGAAAAGCAAAGCAAGCAATTCATTCACCAATTCCATAGGCAGGCAGGTGTTCAGACATGCCCAGGAAAGCAGGGCACCAGCACACATAGTGACAAACACCATCACTGCAATGTCACCCTCTTCTGCCTTCTTCCCCCAGCTCTATATGCTGAGAATGTTTCCATATGATATGGGATATCCCTTAGGTCAGTTGGGATCAGTTGTCTAGGCTGTGTCCCCTCCCAGCTCCTTGTGCGCACTCAGCCTCCCCTCTGATCGGGTCGGGTGAGGAGCCAAAAAGGCCTTGACTTTGTGGAAGCACTGCTCAGTAGTAATGATGACATTCCTGTATTATCAATACTGTTTATAGCACAAATCCAAAGCACAGCCCCATACCAACTGCTATGAAGAAAATTATCTCTACCCCAGCCAAAGCCAGCACACATGCTGGGTCATTTTGCCAGCCATATGAACTAAGGTATTAAAACCTTAGGAAGACATTCTGAAAAGTGGATAGCAGTGACTCACCTCTTTAACTATTTAAATTAGTTTAAGAGGTTTTAGCATCATCTTCCATGTGGATAGAGTTTGACTAACAAGGATGCATTTTCAAAATTCCTAGCTGACATTCAAATTTGTTATGCTGATGCAGTGAGGTCTGGAGTGCTATCTTCAGATCCCCTGTTCTGAATACTGCTCTTGTGTATTGGCTGTGCTTCAGCCCTCTTTCTACATAGGTAAAAGGATGCAAAAGTCAACTTCTTGAAATATACTTCAAAATGTGAACCAATTGATCTGTGTTAGTGGGAATCAAGCTGTTGTGCGGCACTACAGGTGGAGGAAAGTGGATGAGCTTCCTAATAAGGAAATTTTTTTGAAAGGACTTTCCTATAAGGAATGACTCAGAACTGCAACCAAGCTCTACAGACCCTCCCCACCATGAGGCACAAAATGGAGATGCTACTGCAGCTACCAAAGCACATGATATATAGATGTGATAATTAAAACCAAACTTTTCAACAACTCCTGAGACCAGATAAAATGAAGATCTACTTGTAACTCAACAAAGGAACCTGCCCTGAAATAGATAGCTAGACATCCTGTACAATGTATGAAACACATTAAATTGTTCAAAGTGGATTTGCATTTTTGACAAGAAGCTATGTGAGGCAGACAATACATAAGCCAGTATAAAAAAGGATGCCTTAACTCTTGTTTCTTTCCAGTACTGAAATGTCTGACTCTCTCTATTCAGCACTAATAGTGTTTTATCTCCTCCAAGAAAAAGTATTTAAATTCTAAATTGGTGGTATTTCATTATCTTAGGTAACAGGTAGAGGTGACGGTGACTTTCATATACCTATCATATGAAGGGTTTTAATAGTCTTCCAGGACTTGAGAAAAAAAGATTTCCATAGGAAACTGAATTTGTTTATCTATGCACGGAGATCTAATACTTTCCCAGGGAAGTGTCCACGTCATCATTGTTTTGCCCTAGCACTCTCTCGGGGAAAATGTTTCATTTACATTAAATGGTGAAAACTTCTGTAGGCCAAAAAGAGAAATTTATGATCTTTCAGTACAATACTTAGTGTACTAAGCAGGAAATCTGGATTCCAGAAGCCATTAATTTAAAAAGTACTATTTTATGTTGCTATGGTGAGTATTATGGCATGGTGGCCCAGGGGTCCTTTTTTAGCATTCTGATGTACAGAACACTAAAGAAGAATTTGGGCATTGTTGTATTGCAATTGACAGTTTACAGACAAAAGTCTGTGAAATTTCTTGCACTGTCAAGTTTAACATTTTGAAAGATTCCTCTTGAAAAGCAAGGTCAAAATGCAATTTTAGGAGGAGAATAGGTTTTGTGAACTCTGTCATCACTTCACTTTGCCTCTATGCAAAGAAAACTGCATATATTCCAAACCACAGTATATTTATTCTCAGATACTTTTACACTGCATTCACCACCAAATATTTTCTGTCAAAATGTTTATATCAACCATGGAACTGTTACAGAAAGTAACTACGCTTCTGTGACTTGGAAGGAACAGACTTCATATGTGGTTGGCACATCTTTTGTCTCACAGCATAAATGAAATATATTTCCAAAGGTTTAAGCACAGTGTGGTGATCAATAAAACAGCTATTTCTGTACTGTTTAAATAAAGGTTGTAACTCCCCTCACCATTCAAGATATTAATTGAGTCATAATAAAACTGAAATCGAACCATGTTCTTCTAAGAATTTGAGCATCATGAAACTGAAGCTCTTCGGGCACACTAAAGAAAATATTTTCAAAGCATCACAGTAAATTGGATAAAAAATATTGCTTCCAGATTATAAACTATGAATTAATAAAGATGAAGATTATAGGGAAAATATAATGCTTACTGCAATGGCTCAGATTAATTTTTGCATTATATATTCAAAACTCCAGTGTCTGAGTACAAAATCTGTACAAGAGAAAACATATGTCTGAATTGTAAAGCACTGTGAAGGACAAAGCCCAGTGTGTACTCACTGCCACTGTGGGCTGGCTGGGTATATCCCACATTACTGATGCTGGCCAGAGAAGGTAGGCAAACTTATTTTTGGAATGGCTCTACAATAAACCATAGCCTGAGTGGCCACCTACTTGTGGCCTATGGTTTGATTTCATGCATCATAGCTGTGTTACCTTTGCTCACTCTTACAGGAAAACATGCTGTTAGGTAAGTGTAAAACTTTTTAAACTGAAGCCATACAAGATGAGAAAAGTTACAACATAGAGAGGTGTTGAGATGGTAATAACTCAAGGATTCATGAAGAAAATACTGATCTTCATGAAAATCTATACATCCCTAAAAAACTCCCACAAACAGCAGATGACATCTCAGCATGAGTGTTTAAAGCCAGTTTAAGGCAAGGGAGGATGACAGTGAACAGTTAAGCTGGTAACATGCCAGTCCTAACAATCTGTGTGTGCTGTTGACTGTGCATCTCTTGCTTGCAAAGTCTCTCTTCACACAGTAAAATAACACCTGAACAAAGGTGTTCACGGAGGAGGTTAGATTACCATCCCATAAGAGAAAACAATGTAAACTCTATAAACCAACTGTACATGCCATTTTGTCAGAAGCAAGAAACAAATACAGGGTCAGGAAGCACAACTTCTACTTCTCCTGCAGACCATAAAGATGCAACCTAGGTCACAGTCCAGACTTGCAGCAGAGCTAGATTTAAGCTGACATCCCATGATTTCTTTGTAGTGTTGTAGTATCCAGTTTCCATCTTGGGAGGACTTTGTGATTTTTGATCTGACCATGAAGCTCTTCATTACAAATTATACTCTATGCCTTACTAGCTCCTCATTTATAGATACACAGGGGAGAAATAATATCAGTTGATGGCGTCATTCATATGTGACATTCCCCAGGAGACCCATGTAAATCTTCATGAGGCTTGAAGGGTCTCTTGTATGTTCTTTGCACTTCACCTGCAGAGGGTGATTTATAAAGGACAAGTTTATGATAGAATCAATTTGCTTGTCCTGGTTTAAATAAGTGCAAGGAAAAACTGCTGTAATTATAAATATGACTGGAGGTTATTTTTGATCAAATTTTTATCTACTACTGAACCTTTATGAAGGGAGCATAGGCTATATTAGGACTCATTTATTCAATCAAAAAGTTAGAGTTGAACACTTCTGTTATTTAGCATGAAGGCAATTTTTTTATATCTTCAACAGCCTTCATAATCATCAGCTTCATTTTATTAGCACGCAAATAGGTACAGTTGCTGTTACGGAAATAGTAGTATTGAGATACAACAACCTTAAAGTTGTAGAATTAAAGTAAAAATGCCATTAACTTCTCACTGTCCCAATTCACTCCAAGGTGGTACTCAGCCTAGTGGCTCTCTGGCTGAGGCCTGTGGCTTCCATCATCTGTGAGGCACATATGAGCCTTCGTTTGAATGGCCATTTGTCCTTTAATTACAATGCCTCATCAATAATACACAAGAAATCTTGTTTACTTTTCAGTAAGAATGACAATCTGACAGGGAATCTGATGGAAGATTTAAATTTAAAATACTGCAATATGTTTAGATTTTTTAGTTGTGTTTTGGTTAGTTTAGTTGGGTTTTGTTTGGTGTTTTTGTTTTGTCTTGTTGCAGTTTTTTTGTAGAATGAATAGATCTGTACTTTAAGCATGTTTCTGGAACAGAGCAACACCTGTTTGAGCTCTAGCACTGATCATGAGCAACATGTATCCTAAATGAGAGTGTTATAGTAAAAGAAAGTTAAATTTTAAGGACCCAAACCATTTATTAATTCCTTAGTTTCATGCAGTTAATTTAAAATCTATCTATTCAGTTTGAAACAATCATCTAGGCTTACTGACTCTTGACAAGATAAAAAAAAGGCACCAGAAAAAAGAATTGGACCCATGGTATTCCTCAACATGTTTCTACTCACGAAAGACTTTTCTTTTAGTTAAAGAACTGTTAAGCTTACAAAAGGATAAAATGATTACATATTTGGAGATTTTTATATACCCAAAGAAATAAGGGAGAGCTGTGAAACGACTCTAAAAAGTACACTAAAGTGAAAGAATACAAAAAATAGCCATTTACGGGACAAGAATTTGCAAGAAATAAAGTCTTGTCCGCATGAAGAAAATATAATAGAACACTAACTCTGGAAAATTAAGTGTTAAAAGGCCAGAAACACACCAATTTTTTAGGAAAGAGAAACCTCCGTGCATTCTGGGTTGTCCATACTTGTTGTGGGCCCAGGGGTGGCTAGGCCTTCTTCTTCTTACTTGTGTATTAGCTGTCTGTCGAGTCCCCAGGAGACAGTCATAGATAATAGTTCAAAGTGACCAGTTCAGCACTCTAATTCTGATTAGGTACCAGATACCCAGTGTTGTTACACTGTAAGTCTGGTCACAGTCACCATCCCAGATGCACAAACAGTGCACTAGTCGCACTCCAAATCTGGGTGCATTCAATAAGACTCCAGATTCACAAATTGTGTGATTTATTGATTGCTGTGATAGAATAAGGTTCAAAAATTGCCTTTGATAGATGCACTAGTATCAGAAAACACAGGCAATATTATTACTATGAACTAAAGCTTACCTGATAGGTGTCCCTATGTAGGAGATGGGTACAGCCCATTGACTATCTCTGGATACAAAGGTGATCTCCTCTGACCTCTCTCCCCTCATATGCATGAAGATTTGTTTAAGGGTAGAGAAAAGATAAAGCTTTAGTTGATGTCATTATATGATTAGATGGGAGTTTGAGTGACTTAAGTCTTACATGTAAAGAATGTACAAGTTTCACCTCATTAGCATATGTGGGGACATGAAAAGTAGCATGTATTATCAAGATAATGGACAAAGTTCAGCTTTCAGCTACAATTTGTGTAATTCCTTTGGCTTAGCTCTTTTAGTGGCATTGTTTTAAACAGAGATGACTGCAACATCTCCATGCCATTGCATGTTTGGTTTCATGCCTCTCTCAGGGCAGTACACCATTTTCCCTCAGTGTCCCTACTCCTAAGGTGTGCAGTTTGTTTCTGATGAACTATTGCCAGTGCGGACACTTCTCCTTGCTGAGCTTTGTCTCTCAGTATTTTATATTCCTTAACTTCTCCTTCTCAAAAAAAGCCCCAATAAACCAAAAGTAAACCCCAAAATAGCCTCAAACCATCTTGCTAAGGGAAAGAATCCAGCAAGGAAGTATTTGATACAAAATGCCTGCCAGACAGTCTGTAGGGTCAATAAACCATGAAAGAGTGAAGGAAGTGCCTAAAAATTTAGGCATAGAAGTAAAAGTAGCTTTTTCTTTTACATCTGTGTCTATTGCTGGAGATGTTAGGCATTCTCACACCAGAACCTTTCCTAACAGAAATTTCATCAGAAAATGTGTCTGAAATTGAAGTGTTAGCAGAAGAGGTTTCAGCAGAACTCAACAAAATGAACAGTAACAAATTGATACAACCAGTTGGTATTCCCTCAAGAATTGTAAAGGAAGTTGAGTATGAAATAGCTAAAGTGTCAAAACTGAATGTAGTAATAGCTTTTCATTTATAGCTGTCCTAGTACCATAGAATGAAAAGTCACATACGTGTTTCTTCTGGTTTCTTTGGAGGAGAGGAAAAAATTATTTTTTTAAAATTTTCTTTTTCGAAATACTTTAAGGAGGACATGATGAAATGCTAACCAGCAAGACTAATCAAAGTAAAACAAAGTGAAAGAATGAGATTTGTGGTCCTAAGGATTAGTAGTAATATTATGGGAAAATCAGCATTGTTCTTCTTAAAGAAGGTCTGAGAACAAAACATTTTTAAAGGAGTCAAACAGTATGTGGACAAGAAAGACAGAGTCAAAAAAGTCCAATTAGCTTTCTCAAGAGTACTTGAAAATATTTTTCAATTAAAAGTTTTAGAAAAATAAAAAAACCCACAGAGACAAATCATTATTCTTGTAAGATATTTAGTTAGAAGAGAGTAAATCAAGAATAGGAATAATTAGGCAGCTTTCACAGTGTTGAGAGGTCAGCAGTGGAGATCTACAGGGACCTGTTCTATGGCTTTTGCTCTTGAAAATACTAATATCCATAATAAGTGGAAAGTCATTACAATATTTTCCAAAATAACTATCCAATTCACATTTATAAAGAAAAAATCAATTTAAATTCAGCATCAACAGATGTCAATGATGTACATGAATAAAAAATATCTATATTTGAGTACAAACTCCCAGAGTAGTTATAACAAAAAAAAGATATCTTAGACATGAAGAATCCAAACCAATCAAAGCCCTATTGCAATGCTTGGAAGCTGTCAAAAAAAAAAAGCCTATTACCAATTCAAATTCAAATTCAAATAGATTCAGATTCAAATAGAGAATAAACATACATACAAGGTTTTACCATTGTGGAAACTCATGTTTCCCCCAGCAATAAAGTACTGCACAGAGACCTGGCTCCCTGATTCCCCCTGTCTTTGCATTCATAAATGAAAAGAGATGAAGAATGTCAGTGATCAGAAGCAGAAAATGAAGAAGAGCAAAGACAAAAGATTCAGATTTTGAAATCATCAAAGAGGTGGAAATCTGAGGAGAAATCTAGGATAGTTAAAAAAGGACTATCTGACTGTATTGCAAATTTTCAGCTGCAATCTTTTAAATGTGAGATATTCCCCCGTCAAAGACATTAAAAGATTATGATGGACAATATACATTATAATTGAATATTTTGAAAAATCTTCGTTATTCTTCCGTTATGTGATAAAACATGTTTTTCTGTATTGAAATAATTAAAATAATTCATTTCCTAGAGATGTATATAATTTATTTAATCCCAAATTTTCCAAACAATATTATTTTAAACACAAGCTGGTAACAAAATGGAGCCTGATGAAGGTGCCTTGTTCACTTAACAATGTTTAATGCATCTTCAAATTTTGCTTCATAATTATTTTTTTAAGAATTTAAAAAAACCCTATAAAATCCCTGAATTTTGGGGGGGGGGGTGTCAAAATTTAATGTTGGAATAAAAATATTAACCTCAAAAGAAACACATATCTATTATAAGGCATTTATATTTGTGGTACATTTGCATAATCCTTGATAGGATTTTGGATGCAGTAAAAATTTTACCAGCTTTAATAAACTTTCACGTATCATTTCGCCTGAATATTATGGACCCTTCAAAAAGGCCTTCTGAGCCTAGCTAATACGATTTGCACAAACCATAATAGAGGCCCCAAAAACCAGTTGAATTAAAAGCCATGAGATATACATACATGTAAATAATTCATAAATATATATTTTCTTCAATGGAGACAACACATATCTACTCTACAGGAGCCCATGAACCCTCAGATGAACCACAGGCATCATCTTATTGCCAATTGCAGGAGACAGGACAAGACCAAAGTTCACAAAATGATTCAGTCATGACTCTGAAACAATTTTTGCTGTTGCAGATTGCTAGGTCCAGCATGAGCAGAAACTTCAGAAAGCATCATAACTCTAAATGCAAACTGACTTTTTGTAAGAGTGTCTTCAACTCTCTTCAAGCTTCCAAACTCCATGTTACAACGAAAAAGAATAAGTAAAGAAAATAATTGGAGAAAATATAAGAAGGAAAATTTCCTAAAGTGTTAATAATGCAAGAAATATAAGTAATTGTGTAGTTATCTGGGTTAGGGCTATTGGGGTTAGAAACTTCAGTGAATCTGTGAATCAGATCCACAGCACTAGAAGGCAGCTGACAATATACTTGAAATTTTAATAAAATTGCGAAAATTTTGAATGCAAATAGACAAAGTTGCATTAGAAATAGTGGATTTGTTTCAGAGTTTTATGCAATTGATATATTTTTCCTGGTGTCACTTCTTCTAGTCCACTTATAATTAAATAAATGACCTAACTGCATTTTCTAAAATGTATTCCAAGACAAAAGCACTAGCTGAGCTATGCATTGAGAGAAAAATTATTCTTTGCTGAAGTGCTTATAGGGAATTTCTAAGTTCCCTTGGAACATTCATCTTTAAGGCAGACAACATAAAAAATGAATAAATAAACACTGGAAGGAGGATCGAAAAGAAATATTTGTAGTAAAAGGATTTGTACAGCCAAGGGTCAAGATGGGTCAACCCAAAACTATCAGCACTACAATAAAAGAATCCTGATATATTCTAATACAGCACTACTATCTTGCCATAGTGGTGATCTTTGTGACCTCAGCACGGTTTACTACAATTTCTCATGAGAACTCTGTGTTGACTTATGACCTTGCTGATACACACAGGAACATATAAATGATACAGATGTGCTATCAAGTTAAAACATAAGCTTCTTTTGGAACTTTTTTAATCCCATAGTTCATTGCTAAGGAATGGGAATACATAAGTACATTTCATGTAAAATGTGACAGCTAAGTGTCTCAGTTATAGGAAGGAAAACATCAGAAAATGTCATGAGCTGAATGTAAGGGAACATTATTATATAAAACATGTCATGCGTATCATCAGTTTCACTTTGAGCATTACATCTGCAAAGTCATGAAGCATGTCTTTGGAATGAAGCTGTCATGAGCCATTGCACAGACTTTGGCCTTTGAATGTTCAACTGCTTGGGAAAGTTGATTTTTTCAGTATTTCCTGAATCCATTCAGGAACTAAACAGATTTCATTTAAAGACCCTTTACCCTTTCTGTCAGTAGTTACTTTTTAGGTGTAGACAGTGTCATCTCTACTATGACTATAATAATATGCATGTTAACTTGAATAGAGTATAAGAAGGTGCATAAGAGGCTCTGATTTGGAGACTTATATAGATAAAAATTTTTTTACAAGTGCAGTATGTCTTAAAGCATAATGATCTCCCTAGAGTGTGAGTAAAAGCTTAAAATATCAAACCTGGTTGATTAAGAAACAATTTGTGCTCCCCTGCTGTTGGTAAGATATATATATAATGATTTTTGTTAAGCAGGGGCCTGACAATCAAACAGAACGTAACTTGCTAATAAAGTACAAATGTATAGGCAAGTAAAAAAAGCATTCAAGGTGATGGAAGAAAGGAAGGTTCCTGCTGCTGCTTTATCAGCAAATTTTATCCTTTTCTTAAAGCAAGATCTCATAAGTAAAGGACTTCTTTTTTCAATTGTATGCAAATAGAGTCTAGAGGAAAACTCATATATATATATATGAAATTACATTTTCAAAGGCCTTTGAAGACTTCAGCCTCTACCAATTTAAAGTGGTTATTCTCAAAACTGTTAACCACTTTCCAAATTGCTTGTATAATTCACATTCTAAAAGAGAAAAAGAAGGCCATAAAACTTTAGTATATATAACAGCACTAAAAATAAGTATAAACCATATATATATTTCTATATATAAAAACTATTCATTACAGAGTGACAACAAGATGCTTCAGGATTCTGAACCTTGTGATTAATGTATTTCTTGTTTGCATGAGCTTCACTTCATGCCTCGCTACACACCCAAGGTGTCCATTAATCAGCACTGCCGCATAGTCTGTCATTTTTTGTTCCTTAAATAACACCATCACTTTGGTGGGAGGCACGTATAAATATACAAAATTTTTCCACTTTGAGCTTTAGAATTTCTTAAGTGGATTTTGCAACACATTTTATCATCATTCTAGCAGTTTCACAGACACGTGAACACCTCATGTAGAATTAGAGCAAATGAAATCTTTTTAATGTGTGCATATCTTAGTTCTCCATTTGAGGAGTTTTAGTCAGCATACGATGAAATGAGTTATGGTAGCTTTATTTGACACTCTCAGATGCAGGAGAACGGCACAGGAATTACATGGTTGTTGTAATTGAAAATAAAGTATGATGTTGCCAGAATGAATCCTCCAGGGATGTCAATAACATCATCATGACCTTAATGAAAAATGGGAGAGATACTGAAATCTCAAATACATTCCATGAAATATTATTAGGGGAAAAATCTAATTTTAATGACAGTCACAATTTTCTGCAAAAACAGTCATAGGAACCAAAAATTTCCTAATCCATTGATTTTTAACTTATCTAAGGGACCATTTCACATGTTGTAGTGTCAAAAGAACTGATGTTTTTCCTGATAAGGGATTTAAAATGAAAATAAAGCAACCTTTTTGACATGGAGAAAGCAGTTTTTTCATCAAAACACAGAATTCTATTAGCAAAAGTAAAGGGAAAATAAAGAGTGCTACAGCTGGAATAGAATAGATCATTTCAGTTGGGAGGAACTCACAGTAATCATCTAGTTCAACTGCCTAACAACTTTGGGGCTAATGAGAAGTTAAAGCATGTTGTTAAGGGCATTGTCCAAATGCCACTTTAACACTGACAAACTTGTATCATTGATCAGCTCTCTAGGAAGACTGTTCCAATGTTTGACCACCATCTCAGTAATGAAATGCTTCCTAATATCCAGTCTAAACCTCCCCTGATGCAATTTTGAATATTCCCAGATGTCCTATCACTGGATACACCAGGGAGAAGTGATTGGAACCTCCCTCTACAACTTTTCCTCCTCAGGAAGATACAGAGAATGATGACATCACCCCTCTGACTTCTTTTCTCCAAACTAGGCAAATCCAGAGTCCTTAGCCACCCTTCACTGGACATTCTCTCCAGCCCTTTCCCCTGAGCCAGTTGTGTAAGGGAGGAAATTGGCATGCTAAAAAACATTATCCTACCTCACAGGATTTGTTTCTTATTGGCCTTTTCCCTCACCTGAATTAAAATCCAGCTTGTTGCTAAACAAAGGTCCATTTGTCATGGTCATCCTCCAGTGGTGCTTGTGCACCACCTCTAGAGCTGGGCTATTCTCATGCATATCAGAAATTTTGCCACCACACACACAAAACTGCTGCTTCTTCTATTCAGCTGGGGGGTGCAAACCTGGCCCCAGTAAAGCACCTGCTGCTTTTGCAAATGGCCAATTGTTTGAGTCATTAATCTTTAGCATTTCAGTCTCTTACAGCTAGAGAAGCAATGAATGTAGGTACAGATATGCTAAATGTGCCCAAGCTGCTGTTTGCACTGAGGTATACAAATGGCATGGAAAGGCCTGCATATGTATAACCTACAGGTCTGATCCTCCAATTGGGAGTAGCTTCATGAAGACTGTCCTCTGGAAATGGTTCCCTCCCCATGATAAGTATCGTACTTTACTCAGGAATTGTTTAGGAAAGTACTCGCTGACCTGGACCAAGGCAGCACCAGTCACATTTTGAATAATCTAATATTATAAATAATCAAATTTCAGTACCTCTCAAGTTCCCTTGATGACTTTTTTCTTTTTTTATCAAGTATAAGCACAAACTCTGTATTTGAGTAACACTACAATTTATAGATTTGGGTACATGCAAGAAGGCAAAGAAGATCCTATTGGCAGTAAATATTTAAAACACATACAATATGTATTATAGATACATAATCTTACATTATGACTTTCAGCAGGTCAGACACCTGAACCCTTTATTGTAAGGAGAAAAGTGACAGTAGGGAGAAGTGAGATGCTGTCTCGACATATGACCACATGCAGTATTGGTTAATGTCAACCCATAAAATGTCATTAGATGGAACATTGTCTTTGTTGTTGTTTTCCTCCTTCATTTTTTTACAGAGAGTCTAAATGTCTTCAACAGTAAAAGAATTTTCTTATCCTCTTAAAGAGGCTTCTCAAGGGCATTATACTACACAACACTGTATTAAATTGATGAATGCCACCATGATTTTGACAGTTATACACAGATATAAAGGCAGGCAGAAGTGAGGGAGAAAGGTCATGATTCCTGGGCAAGGCAGTATCATCTTTTTGCGAAACTAACTTATGATGGCAAAACCACACATGGACATGTATCCACAATACAGCAAATTACCTGAATTTTTGCTTGGACTTGTTTATGGCTTCCATTTATCAAAACACTTCAAAACAAGAAAAGAAATCAGGATCTTTGCCTTCGAGAGTTTTCAGATTATTTTGTGTACATTAAATGTATCTTAATTTAGTATAGCCCCCACATGACTAGCCACATGACTAGCAGAAATTCTGACATTAGATTTTGTAATCTCACTTGGAAAGATACCTCAGAGCTATTAAGATAACTGTGCCTTTCCACCTTTCTAAAATTATGTAGATGATTCAAAGATGACAAGTCTAAGACACCTAAATCCATTTACTAGATTTATACAATACTTCTATCTCCTTAGTATACTATCAGAAAATTTGGAAGATGGAAAATCCTGTAATTTCAATGTACAAAATTTCAAGCTTGATTATCTGCTAAAGAGAAACCTGAGTGACAGGCTGACATCAGTGTGAAAAATTCTCAGAAGGCAAAATGCAAAAAGAGAATTAATCAGAATGTACAAAAGAAAAAGGGTATTTAAACTCTATTGTTGCACTTCTGATAAAGCTAAATTGTGTAAGATTGAACTAGAGAAGGAGGAAAAGAAGAAAAGAAATATACAGAATAATTGGACTTCATCAGATAACCTGAATCAGTGCAAAGCACATTTGCATCAGTAAAACACATGCATAACACAAATACTACTAAAAATGAAAGCTGCTTTTATCATAGAATCATAGAATTTTAGGGTCTGGAATGGACCTTACAGATCATCCAGTCCCAACTCCCCCTGACATTAGCAGGAACACCTCCCCACTAGGCCAGGATGCTCAAGGCTTAATCCAGCCTGGCTTTGAACACTGCTAGGTTGGGGCAGCCACCACATCCCTGGGCAACCTGTTCCAATGTCTCACCACCCTTATAGTAAAAAACATTTATCTCACATCCAATCTAGACTTTCCCTCCTTCAATTTGAACCCATTACCCCTTGTCCTATCATTGCAGTTCCTAACAAAGAGTCCCTCTCTGGCTCCGTTGTAGGCCCTTCAGATAATGAAAAGTTGCTATGAGGTCTCCACACAGTCTTCTCTTCTCCAGGGTAAACAGCCCCAACTTCCTCAGTCTGTCAGATGCTCCAGTCCCCTTAAGAACTTCGTGGCCTCCTCTGGACTTGCTCCAACAGTTCAATGTCCTTCTTATGATTAGGGCACCAGAACTGCACACATTATTC